>NW_020862885.1:0-14350 GCF_003713205.1 Coffea eugenioides
CCTTAGAGCAAAATTTTGTGGTTCTGTTGACTTTTTTATGATGTATACATGTTGTGTGGGTGGTGTAGAAAGTTTCATCAAAAAATTTCATGATTTGGTTGGCCAAATGATGTGTTTTCGGAAGTCAGCAAAAACTGGAAATTTTCCCACAACTGCTCTGGCAGTGTTTTTGTTTTTGCTATAACGTTTTACTCCGATGTCAAAATCGAGTGCCGTTTGTGGTACTGGAAACTAGACATTCCTAGATTTCTAACGGTATAAAATACATATCCTGATTCCACCTGAGTAGTCCATACCAATCATTTGAACATGACTGTTCTGTTTCGCTAGTTCACTGGAAGGTCTGTTTTGAGCAACAATTTGATGCTCAAGTATGAGCTAGTTGTGGGCATATTTTGAAAACGATTTCTTCTAAGAAATTGTAGATTTATGAATCTAGTTTTCAACGCCACCAACCACACTCAATTTTAAGTTGAATTGAGTGAGTTGTGGCCGTATTTCGAAACTGACTCAATGATTTGAAACCCTCTTTTGGCTAGTAAATGTCTAAATCTTGATTGGGACTTGTTGTCTGGAAATTCTTGGTGTTAATCGCCTACCAAATGTATCTTGGATGTTTCTTAGACATTTTCTATGCAAATGGACTGTGTTTGACATACTTGGTTGGCCAAACGTTTTGAAAACGGAAAACGGAACGACCAAGACAGATTTGCCTTGGAACTTTTGGAACTTTCGTGATTTGGTTAACCAACTTTCCGTACATATTTTTCCATGAAATTTGACAGAGGGATAGCCCTTATATGGTAGGGTGGTACTGCCAAATTTGGTGCCATTACGAATCCATTTCAATGCTCAAACAAAGTCCCAAAATTTGTAACTTAAATCTGGAAAATTTGCCTAACCGTCTCAATTTTTCAGCAACTTTGAGCTACTATAACTTGGTGCTCAAAACTCCGATTCTTATCCTGCTCATTTTGTTTTAAAATTTGATTGCAACTCTAATTGAGTTTCAAATTTGAGGGGCTATTTCAAATTCTGTGAATTTTTCCGAATTTCCAAAGTTGGTCAAAAACCAACCCCGAAATTGTCTTGCAAGCCTAAAACAGCAACTTTGGGCCAAATTTTGAATGCCTTCCATTTGGAATCATGGAAAAATGTATTCTAGGAACTTTTACCACTTCTGTGAATTTTTCCAAATTTTCAAAGTTGGTCAAAAACCAACCCCGAAACTGTCTTGCAAGCCTAAAACAACAACTTTGGGCCAAATTTCGAATGCCTTCCATTTGGAATCATGGAAAAGTGTATTCTAAGAACTTTTAGCACTTCAGAAGAAGTTTTCAACGGTACCAAGTTTTTCAATTTTGGACTTGTAATGAGTGAGATACGATTTTTCAAAAAATCTCGTATCAAAGTTGAAATTTTCGAAACTTAAGGAAATGGAGTTTTTCGAATTTTCCTTTTTTCCTCGATATCACTTGAACGTTTTACACTTGATTTCAAAGATGAAAACTCGATTTCTCTTGTGCTTTAAAAATCCCACTTTTGAGTCTTGATTCGAGAGTAATTAGGCTCGCTTTCGTGAGATTTTCTTGGATTGTACAAGCGTACAATCATTCGTGATAATTAGGGTATATAAATGATAGTTCACTATTAATTGCTCAGGCTCGCACGAGGACCTTCAAGAGGATTCCACGGTGGATGCCTGAACGTCAAGTGACATTTCTTCTTTATTTATTTGGTGAGTGTCAAGTATGTGTTAAATGCTTATGTGATTGAGATATTAGTTGTACAAGTGTTATACATGATACGTAAACTTGCCGAGCCGAGTGTGTACTTTATCGCACTCGTTCTCATTTGAAATAAATGACTCATGCTTGACCTGACGTGACTTGCTTGATCTGACCTGACTTGCTTGATCTGACCTGACTTGACTTGAAAAATATGCTATGGCTGCATAAGTCGATTGGAGCGATGTCTCATCGACCTCTGAACGATAGCAAGTACCACACCGATTTGGTGGGAGGTACCTCTCGAATCGTCTCAGACCTATTAACTGAACGATTGTTAGTACCACACTGATTCGGGTGGGAGGTACCTCTCGAGTCGTTTCAGTACCCTAGACCTCTGAACGATAGCAAGTACCAAACCGATCCGGGTGGGAGGTACTTCTCGAATCGTCTCAGAACCCTAAAGCATTCTAAGTCGATTGGAACGATGTCTCATCGACCTCTGGACGATAGTAAGTACCACACCGATTTGGTGGGAGGTACCTCTCGAATCGTCTCAGAAACCCTAAAGCATTCTAAGTCAATTGGAGCGATGTCTCATCGACCTCTGGATGATAGTAAGTACCACACCGATTCGGGTGGGAGGTACTCTCGAATCGTCTCAGAACTATAAACTGAACGATAGTAAGTACCACAACGATTTGGGTGGGAGGTACCTCTCGAGTCGTCTCAGAAACATACATGGAATACGTGAAGGGCTACGAACTCAATTACCTACCCGGGAGAACGGGGTGTCGTCACGAGAAGGTATTAAAATTGAACTTGGGCAAAGTAAGAAATCATTAGCTCCGGAGAGCTTCTGCATCCTACTCAAAGGTGTTTATTATAAATTGTGAAATTCCTTGAATGTTATAGTTTTCACTATTGTGTAAGTGCTATTATTATTGAATTACTTGTCTTGCATGTTTTCTTGGCCTCACGAGCATCCGCTTACCCCGTTAGACTTGCTTTCTTTAACAGGAGCTGAAATGGAAGGAATTATGGAGAGGTCGACTTGATGGCCTTTTTATTAGAATTTTGAATGTATTCATTTAGTCAACTTTTGGAAGCTGTATATTTTGGGATTGTAAGATATTTTGGTAACTTATGATGTAAGACTTGATCGATTATTAAGGAATTGACCTTCCTTTATATTTTCGACTTTTAGTACTGATTGGTTATTCTTAAATTTGAATTGAATTTGTACCGAGTCCTGGCGAGAGTTGGGCAGGCGTCCCGCAAATACCCTTGGGTTCGCCCTTAGAAGAAGTGGGGGCGTCATGCGCTCTATCTCCATCTGAGCCTCATTACTGGCATTAGCCAACCTTTGTTTTTCATCGTCTATCGCTAGGACCACTCAATCAAGATACGAGTATGTCCGCCAATAGTCACAATGTCTCACCCTACGTCCGCGACCCCAACGATGAATAGGTCCTCCTGGCCGCTCTTGGTAACTAAGAACTCGACGAGACCGCTCAAGATTCTTGTTTCCATTGTCTCCATCCATTCCTACATTACAATCAAGTATCATAACAATAAGAAATTTAGGCAGATAAAACAAGACTTGTTACCTAACACTTTAGGGTTTCACACTTAAACACTCGCACTTAAGTCATCACAACTACACTCACTCAATTCGCCCAGACCAATTCAAACTTAGGCTCTGATACCACCTATTACGACCCCACCTCCCTCTCAGGTGAACCCAAGGTTTGGCGGACCGCCTGCCCAACTCTCACTAGAACTCACTACATTTACTACAATCAATTCTCAAAATCACCGTTTAAACATTTCATATGAATGCTGGAGTTCTACAATTCAACCAATAATTCAAGTTTAATTACAAATCAAAAGTGAAATGTAAGATACAACATCAAATATCCAAAGTACATTCTATCTACCAAAGGTACAAGTACAAAAGGGTTATACACACTAGTTCATGAACCAAAGCTTGATTACGACTTCTCTCTCTCTCCTTGAGAGCATCTCTCTCTAGCGTTTAGAGATTCCCTCCTCAGTGTAGGAGAGTGGGAGGAAAAAAAAAGCATCCAAAGTTTCAATTTTTTTCAAAAACTTGAACTTTCAAACACAATTCCCAAATTCTGTAGCTTTTAGCACCAACCCAGAAAGCAGGGCAGATTCAACAATCTTGTATGGGACAAATCTGAGTGGTCCGCTAGGGTGGGGGAGTAATTGTGTCGGACAAAGCATGATCCATTTAGACAAATTAATGGAGCATTAATCTGTGTCGGAAGCTGGATCATCGTTTCCTTATCTTTTCTTTTCTTAGTCTCTTAGTGCCTCACGTACTTACTTCCATGGTCTCTTAGTAGGAGTCATAGAGAATTTTGTTTGTTTTTCTCACTTTTTGTGATTAACACTAGTTTTTTCAGTTGCGTTTTTCTAGGTGCAAGAAATAGTGCTTGGTATCACTGGTTTAAACCCACAGAGATGGCAGAGGATTTAGCAAGAGCTTTCCAAAGGTTTGAGCTGTCGGAACTGGAGTCAGAAGGTGTGGACCTAAGTGGTAAAGATATTGCAGAAGGAGTTTTGGGATGTCACGGTAGTTTGATTGGAAAGCTAATAGGAGACAAAATAGCCAACTTCACAGGGGTCAAGAACTTCACTCACCACGCTTGGGGCTACCCCAGAAGGATGAATGTAACTGAGTTAGGCCCTAATCTGTTTCAATTTCATCTGGAACAAGCAGAGGACAAGAAAAAGATAGTGACAGGAGGGCCATGGATAATGGATAACCAGGTTAGGGAATGGGAATTGGGATGTGAGAGGAGCAAAACTTTCTTCCAACATGCATTTCTGTGGGTGCAACTTTGGAATCTACCGGTTCATTGGATGAGCAGAGCTGTGGGCTTTAAACTAGGTTCGATCTTCAAATCGGTTAAGGAGGTGATCATCCCTACCAATGGAGGGAAGGAAGGAAGACACATGAAGATAACGGCAGAGGTTGATGTTACACAACCACTGATCAGAGGAACAAAAATAAAAGGCAATGGGCAAGTAGTATGGGTAGAATTCAGGTATGAACGCTGTCCTGACTTTTGCTATAGTTGTGGAATAATTGGGCATAGTGACAAAACATGCAATGTGGAGGGGAGGAAGGGAACAATGCAGCAAGTTGATCAGTATGGGGCATGGATGAGAGCTGGAAATATAATGGTCTCACCTCTAAAAGGACGAAAGGAACCAGGGAAGGGGATAGAAGGAAGGACAATGGGAAATAAGGACAGAAATATCCAGGAACTAGTTGGGGTAACTGAGAAACAAGATAGCATAATAGCTATTAGAAGAATGAGGCGATACTAGAGGGAAAGGAAAAGAGAGATAATGAACGGAGGATGAGGAAGGAAAATGAGGATCGATGGGCTGAAATATTAAAGGACCAGAAGAATGAGTAGATGGAGCACAAAAAAGGGGATAATGTTTTTCCCTCGAGGGCAACACAAAAAGCAAGAGAGGAGGAAAGGGTGCACGAGGAGAGGCATAATGAAAGTAGGCTTGAACAGCATGTGGGAAATGAAATTATGGTAGTGGAAAGCAATGGGGAAGGAAATGAGCAAAAGAGGATAGTGTCTGAAGTAGGTGAAGGTTTAGAGGCAAGCGACATGAGACAGCATGAAAATATGGTCGATGCAATAAAGAAAAAAGAAGCAAAAACTCATTTCAAAAAAAGGGGAAGGCCAAGTAGGACATCTTTCACAACAACCACTAACACGGAGGGGAGAAGGGAATTGGGGGGAAAATGGAAAGGTGAGCAGATGCTACAAGGAGTACAACCTATGGAGGAGGATGATGAAGTGTTACCAAAAGTAAAATTCATGAAACTGGATCTTCTAAGTGCCAAAACAACTGGGGAACTGGAGGCTAACCCCCATATGCCTCCAAGGGGTAAATGAAGGCAGTGGTATGGAATTGTCGAGGTGCAGGAGGCCCCTTAACAATTCCCCAGCTGAAGAAAGTATTAAACTTCCACTCTCCTAATGTGGTTTTCTTATGCGAAACAAAGAATCAGGAAAAGTTTATGAGAAAGTTACAAAGGAGGATTAGGTTTGACAACGGCCATTTCGTTAATGCCATAGGAAGAGCAGGGGGACTTGCATTTTTCTGGAACAATGAGGTATTGATAGAGCAAGTGTGTAGCACTGACTGGTACATCAGTGCATGTATTGTAGACAAAGAAACCACAAGGCACTGGTGGCTGGTGTGTGTATACGCAAACACTGATGGTAACACTAGGAAGGAACAATGGAAATACATAGAGGATAGGAAAAAGGACTGGGGAGAGGCTTGGGTAATAGTGGGTGACTTCAATGATCTGCGGACAAATGAGGAAAAGTGGGGAGGTGGAGAGAGAGCTGAAGAAAGCTTTAGGGAATTTAACAGGTTTATAAGAGAAAATGATCTGATGGATTTAGGATATCAAGGGGTACCATGGACATGGAGGAATAGTTGGGAGGAAGATGGTGAAGTTAAGGAGAGATTGGATAGGTGTCTATGTTGTACTGAGTGGATGAATAAGTATGAAAATGCAAGGTGTACACAAATAGAAACCGAAGCTTCGGATCATCTCATGTTGTTGATAGACGCGAACCCTGACAACACCAAGAGAAGAAGGAGGTTCTACTTTGACCAAAGATGGACAAAGGATCCAGAAACAGAGAATGTGATCAAAGGGGCCTGGAGTAAAGATATCTCTGGTTCCAGAATGTTCAAAGTAACTAGGAAAATAAAATAGTGTAGAATTGCTATCTTGGAATGGAGGAAAACGGTGCAAGAAAATTCCAAGGTAAGGGTACATGAGCTAAAAGATAAGCTGAAATTAGAGAAAGCAGGGAATGAGGTAGGGAAGAGTGGTCGAATTGCAGAGCTGAAATCCCAACGGAGCAAGGCATACAAGGAGGAAGAACTGTATTGGAGTCAAAAGGCAAGGAGTAAATGGCTAAAAGAAGGTGACAGAAATACAACTTACTTCCATGCATCTATGATGGCAAAAAGGAGAAGGAACACAATAAGTACTTTACAGAGAAATGATGGAACCTGGTGCAAGGATGAAAATGAGATGGAGGAGGAACTTAGTGAGTATTACAAGGACCTTTTCTCTACTACGAATCCGGACAACTTTGAGGACATACTAGCAGAGATACCAAGCACTATTTCTAGCCAGATGAATGAGCAGCTGATTAGACCAGTGGATGAGAAGGAGATCAAACAAGCTTTGTTCGCCATGCATCCTAATAAAGCACCGGGGACGGATGGTATGTCTCCCCTATTTTTTCAGTACTACTGGTTTATTATTAAGGAGGATTTAGTGTCTGCCATTAACAGCTTTTTCCATACTGGTTACCTCCTTAAAGTGGTCAATGAAACTATCATTTCATTAATCCCAAAAACTGAGTCTCCTATATCAGTGGTGAACTATAGACCTATAAGTTTGTGCATGGTCCTGTATAAGATTATTTCCAGAATCATTGCCAATAGATTGAAAAAGGTGCTACATCACTGTATTAGCAACTCTCAATCTGCATTCATACCTGGCAGACAGATTCTTGATAATGTCATAATTGCTCATGAAATACTTCATTTTTTGAAAAATAGGAGAAAGGGAAGTTTAGGTTTCATGGCTGTTAAATTGGATATGTCCAAAGCTTACGATAGAGTCGAATGGAAATTTGTGGGTAGACTTATGATGAAAATGGGGTTCTGTCCAATTTTTGTTAAATGGATCATGATCTGTTTGTCCACAGTTTCTTACTCCTTCAACTTAAATGGACAAAAAGTAGGACATATACAAGCTAGTAGAGGGATTAGGCAAGGGGATCCATTATCACCTTACTTGTTCTTTATCTGTGCAGAAGGACTGTCTTGTCTGCTCCCCAAAGCTGTAATTGAGAGGGAGCTAACAGGAATCAAAATTTGTAGGGACAGTCCTTCCATTTCACATTTATTTTTTGCAGATGACTCGTTGCTGTGTTGTAAGGCGAGCAAACAGGAGGCAAGGAAAGTGAAAAGCATACTGGAAAGCGATGGAAAAGCCTCAGGCCAGGTGGTGAATTTTGACAAATCAGCTATTTTTTATAGTAAGAACACCACTGAACAAATGAAGGAAGAGGTCAGTGAGGGCCTTGACAATATGAAAGAGGCAAGGAATGGTACTTACCTGGGGCTACCAATGGCAATTGGAAGATCGAAAACACAGGTGTTTGGTTTTGTGAAGAGTAAGATCAATAACAAATTGCAAGGTTGGAAACAAAAGTTGTTGAGTCAAGGAAGAAAAAAAGTTCTCATCAAATCTGTTATTATGGCTATGCCAATGTATGTTATGGCATTCTTTAGACTCCCCAGAGGCTTGTGCAGAGAAATCTCAGCAAGAATAGCAAGGTTTTGGTGGAGAAAAGGAGAGGAAGGGACATGTGTACACTGGGCAAGTTGGAAGAAGTTACCAGAAGTCAAGGGAAAAGGGGGAATAGGTTATAGAGACTTAGAGGCTTTCAACACTGCCTTGCTAGCTAAACAAATTTGGAGATTCCTAACATCTCCAAATTTGCTAGTAAGCAAGGTAATGAAGGCAAAATACATGAAGGACCCAAACTGGATGGAACAAAGTCCCTCAAACTGTGACAGCGCCACCTTCCCCTAAGGCGAACCAAAGGGTTCGGCGGACCGCCTGCCCAGCTCTCGCCAGGACTCGATCACTCTATTCAAATAAAATAAGACAAAACCTCGAGAAAAAGTAAAACAAAACCAATTCCCAAACTTGAAATGCTTACTTACATTCATTTCTATCTCAAAAGTAATACAATCTCCAATGTACAAAAGCTTTAGGTACCCAATACTTCCAACCCTAACCAAGCACTAGAGCGAGTACAATTGCAAAAGATAACTTCAAAAGGACTAGGCTATGCTATTCTATACAAGTCTCTCGCCCTTGCTCGCATACCCTGTAAGGAAAATAAAACTAACGGAATGAGCTAAAAGCCCAGTGAGGTTCCAGACACATAACAAACAATGAGTTCAATACATTAACCATAGATAGCAAGTAATTCCAGAAACATGACAATATAAAGCAATAATAACATTCATTAAAAGGATACGTGCTCACATGGAGCCATTCATTCTCCTTTCATTTCCTTATTCCTCCATTCGTTTGAAAATGCATTTTGATAAGTAAAACCCTTCATTTACATTGACATTCGTTCATTCATTTCATTTCACCCCCTCCTGGACGTTGGCCAGGCTCCACCAGACTGCAAGGTAATACTCGAGTATACCAAACGTTCACCCAGGGTCACCAAATCGCCCGACCGAGTCCACTTCTGGCTCGAGTCAACCGGCAACGAAGGGCAAGGGCCTAGTTCAGCCAAACGGCTTACATTCATGCGCAACTAGCATTTAATTATTTAATCATTGAAAATTTCACATTCATTTAGGTCGAGTGCGATAAAGTACACACTCGCCTAGAAAACTCATTTTAAGCAATTATTGAAAACATTTAACATGTTATCATTCGTTCATAACAAGTCATATAATCAAGAACAAGCCACATAGTCAATGAAAATATAACAAACAAGAAACACTCACCTATTTACGCAAAATAACGTCCAAAATATCCTTCCGGATAACACCCTCAATCACCGAGGAACCCTAATATAATCAAAAGAACACATTATGCTTCAACCATCAAAGATGTAAGTGATTCAAAGAAAATTCGAATACGTACTAGTACAAAGTATAAATATGGTTTTGATAGTGAAAAGAGGACATAAGTAAAATATTTGTAAAACTTATGCTTACTCGTAAAACTTTAAAATCTCTATTTGAGTCGAAGTGACAAAGAAAACGTATTTCTATTAGTCGAAAATTTCATTTTTCCAAGGGTACCAGTTTTGGCCGAATTCTAACTTATATACCTCGATAAAAGAAGACGCAAATACCCTAGATGGTTCACGTGGTATTCGCTCTCAAGTCTCACTCAAGTCGCAAGTATATCTACCTAGTTCTTGAGCGTAAATTTGGGCGGCACGCCCTTTGTATTTACCCATTTTCCAGCCATTTATAGCTTCATTCTTTTCCTCAATTAGCCCCAAAATAATACACAAAATCATCTCATTTCAATAGCCGTTCAATAGGCTCAAAGTCATACAAGTACAAAATCAAACTAGGAAAATGTCCGAAAATGAAGTTTAAGTTATAAAACAAAAGACAGATTTGCCGTCTCTTAGCGTAAGGGGCACAACCAAAGCTACACTTATCAGATTGGGTGAACTTTATACCATTTCGAATTTAAGACAAATACCTACAACTTTTATGAAGACGACTCAGTCCATTTTGTAGTGTATCTAAGTCAAAATTTCAATTTACAGAACCAGAATTTCACATTCGGGCTAGTTAACCGCACTATGCGTAACCGACAATAACTCAGGCTACCGAAGTCCCATTAAGCGTTTTTAGGGCCGTTGGAAAGCTAAGACATAGCACTACAACTTTCATGTTTTGGCTAAATACTAGTTCAGTACGTATCAAGGTGAAAAGACACGATCAGATTGGTGAAATATTCAAAACTAATCACTGGATTCACCTAGGACAGTCAGGGTATTTCGGTCTTTTCACAAGCTACTTTGCTCCGATTGAGTTGAAATTTTGCAGGATACTATAACATATCATTATCTACAACTTTCGTGTTTTGCTCTAAGCCTAATTTGGCTTCTAACCTAGTCAAATAAAACCGGTCAGAACAGGGGAGGTGAAAAACCCTAAGACTGAAATTTCCATAATACTACCTCCAACTATGAAATATGCTCATAAACTACCAAAACAACAACTTTAAACCACTAATTAGCAATTAATTGAAGTAAAGAGGAGGTTCTTGGCAAAATACCTTGGAAACTCAAAAAAAATGGTAGCTTAGTATCTTTCCTCCCACAATCACTCCACCAACTCCTTCAACCTTCCTTAATAAGCACTTGTATGGTGTAGTTTCAATTTTGGTTGGCTACAACTCAAGATTTGAGCAAGTTTGGAAGCAAGAAATTGAAGAGCTCTCTCTTGTTTCTCCCCTCAAGAAAGTCGGCCAAAAAGCAAGAAAAATGAAGAAATTTTTTGTCAAAATTTGGTTTTTAGTAAAGGTGAAAATTAGGTCAAAGTCCAACCTCCAATAGGTTTGCAACACTTGGCCCTTCTAGTGTTTTCTCTAATCCTTTGGCTTTCAATTGTTACATCATATACAAACCTCTAATTATCCTCTAGCACCCTGTATAATAATAACACTTAGCACAAAAATCACTTAGTCACCAAAATTCTATCGCACTAGCGGGTCCCACGTCTATAACGCACTTCGAATTAACATACACTAACTCATACTAGGAAAAATGATTTTAAAACTGTACTTGCTTGTAAAAATACATAGAAATTTTAATATTTCCAAGGAAAGTATAAAATGTAGGCAAAGAAATAAAATAATGCTGAGAAAATGTGAAAATATTTGGGTTCTCACACTCTCTCCCCCTTAAGAAAGTTCGTCCTCGAAATTTTTACCTTCCGTTGCCTCAAATGACCCCGGAACTTGTTGCTGGTCTACGGCATAAACCTGTGCTGGTACTTTCATTTGGTTCCCTCTTTCATTAGTTTGTTTTGATTTGATTCCTTCCACTTGTTGAGTACTACTCTCTCGTGGCTGTTTCTTCGGGCAAGTGCTAAGTTGATGATTGCTATTCTCACAAATCAAACACTTTCCCCTTTTTTGCCAACAATCATTCTCAGTGTGATTTGCCTTTCCACAGTATCCACAGTGTGAGAACCCGTAAATTGCATTTTCTAGGTTTTCGCATTTTTCATGACTTGTTTTCTGTACTTTCTGTATCCGGAACATTTTCTAGATAATTTTTATGAGTAAATATAGTTTTTAGATGATTTTTCTAGTATCGAATAGATTTTGAGAAATTAAGAGCGTATACCGGACGTGGGACCCACTGGTGCGAAAAGTTCGGAAAAATTCGGCCAACCAGGTTAAGTTTTCAATACTGGAATTAATTTATCGGGTGTTAAGAGATAAGTAGAGGTTATAATTTGGATTGATATGAGAGAGAAAAGTTAGGTAGATATTTAATTAAATGTGACATGTGTCACCCTTGGATTGGTCTTGAAGTAAGACCACTATTCCTATTCTTACCATTTGACTTAAAATAGCTTAAAAATGACCAAAAATCTTCAAGAAAACAACAACAAGAAGCCGGCCCTCTCTTGCTCTCTTTCTCTCTCTCTTACTTCAAGCATAAGGAAGAAAACACTTCAATCTTGTCCCAAATCATCACAACTAACCATCCAACCTTGAAATTACTCCATAAAACCTCTCCAATTAGAGTTAGTGAGTGGATTTGTGAAGTTGTTTGGAAAGTTAAGGTGACCAATAGCTCTCTCTCTCTTGTTTCTAAGGTAAGTTGTGAAGAACCACTTTCCTTCCTTTAATTGATGCTTAAATCATGCTTAGTGGTAGTTAAAGTGATGAATTTTGTGGTTTACTTCTTGGTTTTGGATGAATTGATGAAGTTTCAATTTATTGATGAATTTTCTGGTTTAATATGAATGTGATGTTGTGGCTATCCTTGATGATGGGAACTGATGTTTAATGACTCTAGGAGGTGGAAAAAGTGGAAGATTGCAATTAATTTCTGTTTTGGAAGAAATCTGGAAAATTAGGGTTCTTGGTTCTTCATTCTGTCCGAAATTTTTGGTCCTAGATAGAGGCCGAATTGGCCTTACCTCAAAACATGAAAGTTGTAGGGAATGACATTTTAGAGGTGCCTACAAAATTTCAGGTCAATCGGAGTAGTGTAGAGTGAGAAAAGTCGAAATTACTATTGCTGTTCTGGTTTACCCGAAATTGGGATTTGCGACTGTAATTGGTTGTTTTGGCTGGAATTGCTTCCGAATTGGTTGTTGAGGCCTTCTGATGAAATTTATCCCTGTTTCTTAGCTTTCAACTGGTTTTGGAATTTCTGGATTTGGACTTGTAGAGCCTGAGTTATGATGTTTCCGCTAGAATGCGTTTTGGTGAATCTGTTTTACGTTGTTGATGAAGTATCTTGCATTTTTGACCTGTTTGCACTCAAAACTGGGTTGAGTGACCTTCTGTGAAGTTATATCCCTGTCTTTTTGCTTCGAAATGGCGGGTCTTTCACCCTCATCCGATAATCGTGGTGCATTTGGTGCTATTACCGCAAAGTAAAGTCAAAACCTGTTTTTTTCAGGGCCAAAGTTAATTGCATGTCCGAAATTTCTGGTTTTCTTTAATGTTTGTATATGTTTATGGAACCCTATTGGGGTCATACTTGGCATTGGTTTATGACTCGTTATCGAGTCTCCTTGTACTTGTTTGCATGTTTTAGGGCTTGCTTTCATTCCGGTCATTTCCTAGCTAACTTTTGTACTTGTACTACTTTGAGCCTCGTGAACGGCTTTTGGGAAATGAGATGACTTTTGTGTGAGATGTTGGGACTGATTTGAGGAAATAATGAAGCCTTAATGGCTGGAAAAGTAAGAAATTTAGGGGAAGTGCTGCCCGATTTTCTAGGCTGTTTGGTTCTTTTAAGTTGGATTTGCCTTTTGGTAGAAATGAAAGGGCTTTTGGGTTGTTGAACCTAGGTCTTCATGTTATCTTTTTATTCCCAAAAATCATGTTTTGTACCCTTGCATTTGTAATTATTTGGCGAGGTATACGACTAGTAGTCGAGCCTCATGTGCATTTTGTTTACTCGATTATGGATGTGAAACCTTCAATTGGTTTATTTTGATTATTTTAGGGTTTCTTGGCGATTAAGGCCAATCTGAAGTAAAAACTTTTGAAGTTGAATCGGTGAGTGTACCACTCCCCTCCATTGCTGTTTAACTTGATTTCTGCTCGGCAATCTGTTTATTTGTTTCGAGACGAGGTGTTACTTTATCAACTCCGTTCTCTAGTTCCTGTTCATCGGTGCCAATTTCTATGGGCAAATTTGAATCTGTTATCTTGTCTGCATTGTTCGGATTTCTATGACCTACTGAGCTCAATCTGTGGCTAAGTTCATCTCGAGTCGGGCCGGCAAGGGCTCTGGACGATAGATAACGAACCACGGTAGTCTGTTCGGGATTTTGGTATTGAGTACGCCTTGATTCCGGGTATACTCGAGTATTACCATTTGTTCGTTTGAGGTGAGCGGGCCCGGTAAAGGGGTGTTTGGTGGACGGAATTCGGTGTAAAGAGGAGTCTACGGACGTTTTGGTTCTATATACGTTGACGGAGAGTCAACCGGTTTGGATCAAGTACTGCGCTGGAAATTTGGCTCCTGAGAGCCACCCGTATCCTTCTGATTTGAATCATTGGTTCCTTTGCTTTACATCTGACATGTGTATCTGATTTGTTAAATGTGAAATGCCATGATTTTAATGCTATCTGTTTGGTACCTCATTGAGCGCAAGCTCACCCCTTTCCGTTCCTTTTGTTTTCCTTACAGGAAAATAAACCCTTTTGGTCTGGATTTGACAAATGGCTGCCAACTTGAGCTAGTTGAACATATCTTTTGTATAGCTCATGT
>NW_020862886.1:0-48502 GCF_003713205.1 Coffea eugenioides
AAATTAGAAAATTTCCGGGTTCTCACACTCATTCTTTTCGGGGCGTCACACCATCACTCTACCATGTCTAACGAGGGAGAAGAATGCTCTCCCAAGATTTCAAATTTAAACTTTTTGCAGATGCAATAAGGGGAGAATTCAAGCAGATTTTGGATGAAGCTTTCGAGCCTCTTCATAGACGCCTTGACCGAATGGTGAATAAGGATGTCAAGCGCAGGGGTCCTACACAACTTCATCCCAACGTCCAATCTGCCTCTTTAAAGTCAGCATATTCAAGGAGGAGGGAGGAGGTTCATTCGACAACAAAGCATGCAAATACATTATCCATAGATGAAGGAATTAGTCGAGTGTGGGAGACATATCAACAACTTCTCCAACAAAAACTTGAAAAAGACTGAGTTGAGTGTGGTGGTGAGAGTTCACTTGAGGTAAAAGTTGAGGAAAGTGTCAAAGAAAGAGAGAATGAACATTTAAAGGAGTTGAGTGTGGAAAATTTCATGCACGATTCGGCCATAGTGGAAATACAAGAGAGAAAGCCGACATTTGTTGTACAATCTAGGGATGTGAGGAGAATCACTTATTACACTAACAATCTTAACCTTGCAATGTCCAGTATTTTTTGTTTTGTGCAGGTTAAGCAAAGTGCAATCGCTTTGATCTTACAATGTTTCATACTAAAGTCACTTGTGCAATTCGCGAGCTTCCATGGAGTTTGTCTCCTAGGAGTTAGATCAAATTGGTGCTCATTCATGGGATCGGATGATTTCAAAGCTGTTCACGTCTTTAGAGGATCAAACTATGTGCACCCTCAAGACATTGCAGCTGACCATGTGCCGCGAGTTTACTTAGGGAGCGAGGTCTTCAATGGTCACTACAACACCCATATGCATCTTGCACCTAGTCCACGTGAAGCTCCAACTTCACCAAATCAGCGTTTGCCTCATTGCTTGCAAGTTCGGTTCATTCAGGCTTCAAAAAGGTTAGCGGACTGCCTGCCCAACTCTCGCCAGGACTACTAAGCTGAACACGCACAAGTTAAATCATTCCAAAAGATTTTTCAGTGCTCCAGCGTCTCAGAGAGAGCGAAAACTAAAAACAAAAATGAAAAGACCAAAAAAAAAACAAACGAAACGAAAAATGAAAACAAGCCGCGGATGAACAGTGACTGCCAAGTCACAATCCGACCGATTTCTGGCCGGATTGGAGGCATTAGCCAACTCAAAAATTTTTCCAATTTCCCTTGCCTATCCGGCCAAGAACTGGCAGGATACTTGGCCGGATTCAGTGAACAGTTCCCGGTCGGAAATTTTCTTCTTTCTTGTTCAAATTTCGCGTGCGTCCGAAACCCAACCAAGTACAAGTAAATGCTAACTAACATTAAAGTGTACATATTCTCAAGTAAAAGTACCATATACACATGAGAAAACACTTTTATATATACATGTTAATGGGTTTACATAACAAATGGGAACATTGGAACGATACATTTAGGGTTTCCAAATTGTCGAGGAGCTATACCAAAAGAACAAAAGAATTTCTAACTAGCTCAACTCATTCTTCAAAACATCGAAGTTCCAAAAGATTGTGCCCTGTAAAGAAAACAAGGATAACGGAACGGGATGAGCTAGAAACTCAATGAGGTACCAAAAGTATAAACAGTAGAAATCATGAGGAATCACTTTTTAGGCACATTTATCAAATAAGAGAAATGAATGAACACCACAAATTAAAGGATACAGGTGGCTCTCAGGACCCAAATCCCCGTTGCAATACTTGATCCAACCTCGTTGACCCTCCGTCAACGTTTAATGAAACACACATGTCCGTAGACCCCGCTTACGCCAAAATCCCGTTCACCAAACATACCCCTTACCGGGCCCGAACACCATACAAGAACATGAATGGTAATACTCGAGTATACCGAAAATCTAGAGTCTCCAATACCCAAAGATTTCCCAAGAACAGGCACCCATGGATTGTCAATTTTCCTCAACCAAGCCCTTGCTGGCTTGATTCAATTGACTCCCCATGAGATTGAGCTCAGATTTAACAGGAAGGTCGTTGGATACACTTCCAAACGACATCATATCAGGCACAAGTAACAGATTCAAGTATATACAGGAAACAAGTCACACAGGGCAGAGAACGGGTGTGATAAAGTACACACTCGTCTCGTACAAAATAAATAGTCGGTAAAGACATTCAAATAGCAATTTGCAAGTACATATAACCAGTTTAGCAATAATTCAGAGAAGTGGTACACTCACCAGTTCAAGCATGGATAACTTCAAAAGTTTCCTTCCCAAGTATGGCTTTAATCGCCGGCACTTCCTAGAACAATCAAGGAAAAACGCTTAAGACTGGACTCCAAGACCTAGTAATGGAATTCGCAGGTGAGACTCGGTTACGAGTCATGTGCCCATCCACATGAACCATCAATGCAAAACAAAGATATGGCTTTGGAGTGAAAAGATAACAATTAGTCCTAAAAGCATGAACGACCTCAAAGCCCTTCTCACCTCAACTCAAAACCATACCTACAATGATTTACCATCTCCAAATTTGAAGTGGAAAAATGAGAATAAGAACGATTCTAGGAAAACAGGATTTTCCAGTTTTGTGCAATCCTATATGAAAAATCATATCTCAACTTCTTAAGTCCAAAATTGATAAAATTTATACCGTTGGAAAATACATTCAAAGAGCTACAACTTTCTAGAAAACACCATTGTAAAATTCAGAACACAAGTCAGTCAAATTCGAGTCTCAAGTTGCTGCTTCAACCAACACAAGACAGAACAGGTGTGACGCCCCGAAAAGAATGAGTGTGAGAACCCGGAAATTTTCTAATTTTCTAGGGTTTATTTTATTTAATCGTCCGCCTTTTCTACATTTTCTTTATGAGAAAAATTCCCCAGATAAAGTTTATGAGCAAAGATAGTTTTAAAATGATTTTTCTAGTATCGGTTAGTTTTTGAGAAATTAAAAGCGTATTTTGAACGTGGGACCCGCAAGTGCGGTAAATGCATTATATTTTTGACAACTTGTTGGAATTTTGTATTAAGTGATATTATTTTACAAAGTGTTAAGATATTTGTATTGGAGAGACAAAAAGATAAGTTTTAAACCAAAAAGGTGACAAGTGTCACCTTGTGATTTAATCTTGGACTTTGACCATTATTTCTTACCTTTACTAATACTCAATTTTGACCCAAAAATCATCCTATTTCTATGCTTCATGGCCGGCTCTCTCTCAAAGGAAAAGAAGAAAAATCTCTCAACTTTCTAGCTTCTCATCTCACTCAATCTTCAATTCTAACCGATTAAACTTGAATTTACTCCATAAAACCTCTTAGTTTGGTGGAGTTGAGCTTGGTTGTGAAGTTGTTTGGAAAGCTAAGGTGACTAATTGCTCTATCTCTTGTATTGCTAAGGTGAGTTGTGAAGAACCACTTTCCTTCCTCTAATGATGTTCAATTCATGATTGGTGGTGGTATAAGATGCACTTTTATGGATTATATCTTGGTTTTGGTTGAATTGGTGAAGTTTTATAATTATTGGGGATTTTTCTGTTTTCATATGAACATGATTGTGTGGTTATATATGATGATTGGAAATGATGTTTAAGGACTCTATGAGGTGGAAAAAGTGGTAAATTGCAACCAATTTCTGTTTTGGAAGAAATTTTGGAAAGTTAGGGTTATGATGAATACATTCTGCCCGAATTTATAGCTCCTCGTTAGAGGCCGAATTGGCCTTAGATTTAAACATGAAAGTTGTATCGAATGATATTTTAGAGGTGGCTACAAAATTTCAGGTCAATCGGAGTAGCGTAGAATGAGAAAAGTCAAAATTACTATTGCTGTTCTGGTTTTACCCGAATGTAAGAATTGCGCCTGTAATTGGTTGTTTTGGCTGGAATTGCTTCCGAATTGGTTGTTGAGGTCTTCTTATGAAATTTAACCCTGTTTCTTATCTTTCATCTGGTTTTGGAATTTCTGGATTTGTACTTGGATAGCCTGATTTATGATGTTTCCGCTAGAATGCGTTCTGTGAATCTGTTTTTGTGATTCTGGTGTAGTATCTTGCATTTTTGACCTGGTTACACTCGAAACTGGGTTAAGTGACCTTCTGTAATATTGTAGCCCTATCTCTTAGCTTCGAAATGGTGTATCTTTCACCTTCATCCGACAATCGTAGCGCCTTTGGTGCCATTACCGCAAAATGACGTCAAAACTGTTTTTCTGGTTTTGAGCTTAACTTTCATTTCCGGACTTTTCCCTAGCTTGACTTGTACTAGCTACTTGGAGCTTGCTGAATGGCTATTGGATGAACTTGTTGTTGTGTGTGTACCTTTGGGTTAGAATGAGGAAATAATGAAGCCTTGATGGCTGGAAAAGTAAAGAAAGATAAGAGGAAGTGCTGTTCGAATTTTGAAAGGACTTGTTTGCATTGAGTTTGTGAACTAAGACTTGGATTTGAGCAAGGCAATGATATATGATGGATGGTTCCTGAGCCATGGAGGTGAGTGACCCTAAACTATTTCCAAAGTACTTGTGAAATGTTTCTTGCATTATGTACTCGATTGCATATCATGCGTGCTTGCATGTGAGTTCATCACATGATTTGGCTTCAATGAGTTCTGGGAAAGTCTTGTGCTGGACACCAACGTCTCCACTCTGTTTATGGTTCATGTTCATGTTTATCTGTAGCTCAAGAAGGGGCTCCCTCTGAATGTTAATGTTAATGTTAAATGATCTATTTGAGCGTTGGGTGTTCAAGTGCTATGATTTCCCTGGCTCACAAGAGCACTAAACGAACATTTGATCTCTGAATCATGACATCATCGAAATGATTGAAATGCAACATTGTGAAATATATTTGTTTAAGAATTTTACTGGTTACTCGCTGAGCTTCTAGCTCACCCCAAAAATATTTTATTCCCCTCCACAGGGCTCAAGGCGAATGAAGGACTTGTAGTACTTGTGCACGTGACTGGATGGCCTATGTTTTGTACAATTTGGATTTGGAAATCATTTTATGTATAGTTGAGAATTATTTCCGCTTCGCTTATGACATGTAATTTTCTTGGAGAATTTAATGTATATTTGAGATTTATATTGTAATTTAATTGAGGACTTTAGTGAACGACTGAGTCCCGGCGAGAGCCGGGCAGGCGGCCCGCCGAACCCTCCGGTTCGCCTTAGGGGGAGGTGGGGCTGTCACAACAGGTATACAATTTCAGTCAACTTTGAAAAATCACAGATATTCATAGAAATTAAGAAAAGTCATGAAATTTGGACGATAGGAAGTACTCTGAATCTAGTTTCAAACGCAACAAATGGAACTCGATTCCGACATTACTACATCAAGTTATAGCAGATTTCCCCAGACTGCACAGAAGTTCCTACGAAAATTTTGACAGCACCTTCCTTTGTTTTTCTTTACTTTTCCATCCCAACCTCAACACCAATCACTTCTCAATTCCACTACAATTGCACCCACAAATCACAAGCTGTCAAATACCTTTAATTAGGGCCACAATACCCTTCAAATACAACCAAGTGGTAGCTCAAAATAGAAACCCTAAAGCTGGAATTTTTGCTACAGAAGCTGAAAATCTTCGGAGGCAAGCAAAACTTAGCATTTAAGCAGCTCAATATTACTCATAAAAAACTACCAAAAAAGGCTAAAACAATCATCATATGAGGACACCAAAATTTACTATAAAAAACTGAAATTCACCATACCCCTACTTCAAACCATAAACTTATCCACAAAACTACGTATTTAACCTCTCCAATCCACTAATTTACGATTATTAAGAGTAAAAGGAAATTTCTAGGGAATTTACCTTGAAACTAGAGGAAAGATGATAGCTTAGGGTTTCTTCTACAAGAGTCACTCCACCAAGACCTTGGTTCCTCCTTGGTTAGTACTTCTAGGGAATGATTTGCAAAGTGATTGGTTAAATCTCAAGATTCAAGAAAGTTTGGAAGTTGGAATTGAGGTTTCTCCCTTGTTCTTTTCCCTCTTGATGGCCGGCCAAAGAGCAAGAAAATGAAGAGGCTTTTTGGTCAAAATTTGGTATTTGGTAAAGATAAAGAAAAGTTGGTCAAAGTTACATCCAATGACTCCATGACACCTGTCCTTTCTTAAGTTTATTCTTATCCCTTTGTCTACCAAGCTTAACCTAGATAACTAACCTCTAATTATCTTCTAACACCTTGTAAAATAATATCCCTCAATACGAAACTTAACCTAGTTGTCAAAATTTTATCGCACTTACCGCACTAACGGGTCCCACGTCCTTAATACACTTCCCAATTAACCCGAACTAACTTATACTAGAAAAATGTTTTTGAAAACTATATTCACTTACAAAATGTCTAGAAAATTAAGGTAGTAAAATAAAATAAAGAAAATGCATGAAAAGGAATAGAATTAAATGATATAAAATAAGGAAATTTTACAGGTCCTCACAGCATCACTTTGAGGATCCTTACCTCATGGCTACAAGTGATCAAGTTGAGCATACATTGAAACTAGTTCGTGAGATTCAAGGTTCAACAAGGGCTACTTTCCAGCTTAGCAAGTGGCTTTTGCATTGGGTGAAACTTGTGGTAATCATAACAAAATTGACTCGGCGGCATGTAACTCTTCTAGTCATCATTCATGCTTCAATTTGTAGGCAAATTGCTTTCAAGAGGAGGGGAATGATACAAACCAAGATATGCCATCGGACAAGATGCGAGTTCCTTTAGGACCCATGACATGTGCACGAGCTAAAAGGCTCAAAGAGTCACTTCAAGCCTTAGTTCATGCCGTTCAAGCTCAAGAGAAACCGTGCATTGAAAGAATTGACATGGAGGATCCTTGCAAGACTACCAAGATGTTGCTTACAATTGAAGATGCAAGTGATCAAGCTTCAATGGCTGATTGGGCCAAGATTATTTCGCTCATGTTAAGCCTAGAGGGCCGGCAATGTGGGCCTTAGTTCCCTTAATGTTTTAGTTAGTTAGTTAGTTGGTAGTTGATTAGGTTAGATTCGGCCAAGAGAAAGAAAGGGTGCTGGCCGAATCCCTTTAGGAAGTTTCCAAGTTTTATTAGTTTAGACAAGGCTATAAATAGCCCCAAGTTGATGTCTACATTCAGTTTTTGACATTTAATAAAAGAAATTTCAGAAATTTGTCTTCTTTGAAGCAATTACCTTTTAGCTTGTGAAAGCTAAGTTGAACACCCTAGAGTTGATCCTAGGTTGTTTCTTGACTTATCAATCGAGCACACAGACTTGATTGTGGCGTCTTCTACCGTTGAATCCGTTCTTGAGTGGTCCAAGTTTGGGTTCGATTGCATCAACTTCGCAACGCGTCCACTAAGGTCTAGGGTTTGCTTCCGTGCATCGTCTCCTTGGTTCCCATGGATCAAGGATCACATCAGTTGGTAATCAGAGCTAGTTAGAGGCATCACGTATATCCCTTTTTATTATTTTTGAGTCTGTTTTTATCCTCCATATTCGTAGCTATGTGTTAGGGTTTTGTCTTGGGTCGTTGGCAATTCTTGTGTCACGTACGAAATTCTATTTTGTGTGTTAGTTGCTGTCCGTAATTGTCTGTCCAGATTTGTTCATCATGCATTGTGTTTAGTTACTATAATTGGTGTTGGTCATCCATGTTTGGCCCAGAAAAAAAATGAAAAAAAAAATTCCAACCGCTAGGGTTCTTCCTTGTTTCTTATCGTGTTTTGTTCTTGTGTCTTGTGCAGTCTGTCCAAAAGTTTAGACGCTAATTGCTACTGAATTTTGCCCAGATTGTAGCGAGAAACTTATCTTTATTGAGTCGTTTCAGTTGTGCAAGCAACCAGCAAATGTAAAAAAAAAAAAAGGTGTGTCGTAACTTGTTCTTGAGTCGTATTGCTGGAATTTTTCCTTTGGGACTGCCGAACCTGTTTTGCTATTGAACCTTGAATTCTTGTGTTGTTTCTTGCAAAACTTGAATACCAAAAGTGATATGGTCCTCGATCAACACGTTTCGAGACATGTAGCACGCTTGCCCAAGGATCTAGCGAGATTGTCCAACGCTTGGATTGCGGGACCTAAAATCAACACGGACGACACAAGTTGGTTTAAGGTGGTAGAACGACGACTCCAATAGAGGTGAATACTCAAGTGGATAGGTCGGACGAACAATCAAGGACAACACGAGATTGCTCAAGAACCCTTGCCAAAAGCAAGTAAAGGAACGAAATTCTCACAAGAAGAAAATCGAAAGAAGACTATTTTATTAATCAATCGAGTCTACCCTTAATGCTTATAAAGCAAGCCTTTATATAGGCAAACTAACGAAACCCTAATTGTGAGAGCCCGAAATTTATTGGGTATTTCATGCTTTTGTTTTAGAATTGAAGGTGTTGTGTTTACTTGTTACTTGTTTCTTGTGATTAAATAACTTGGATGTACCTTATATTAGTGTTGGATCAACCTTTATAGAAATTAACACTAGAATAAGAAATTAGTAGGAACATAACATGAGAATATAGAAGTGAGGGGTAATTGTTAGAATAACTCTTGACCAACCTTGACCAAGACTAGAGTTATGTCTATCCAATTGAAGCTTCATGCAGCCCTATTCCTCATTCTTTTCTCTTGCTTTGGCCGGTGCTAGAGAGAGGGGAGGTGAGAGATATTTCTTCTTCATTTTTTCCAGCCAAGAGAGTAGGAAAAAGTCAAGGAAAGCTGCAAGATTTTTTGTTCCCTTGTCTTGCTCCAATTTCTCAACCGAGAGAGATAAGTTTTCTCCATTGCCTCCATTTTTTACCAAGTCCAAGTAGCATGCAAAAGTGGACCAACCCAAATTTAGTTCCTCTTGTTTCTTTTTTCAGTTTAACTACCGTGACAAAGAAAACAAAACAAACAAGACTAGTCTCTTGTTTTGTCCCACTTTAGCCGAGAGAGTTGAGAAGAAACGGTTGTGTCCTGCTCCAACCTTCCAACCGAGAGAAGATTGAGAGAAAACAAAGAAATTTCTCTTGTTTTGCTTCCATTTAAGCCAAGAGGAACCAGGGAGAGAAAACTGAAAGGAAGCTTGTGTCTTACTTCCATTTCCAGCTTGCTTGATCGAGTAGAAGGACCAAAACAGGGGAGTTAACTTCTAGCTTGTTTTCAAGGTAACATGACTTGGAACTTCAATTTCTTTCACATACTTTTTTGATGTATGTTTGGTTGAGGTTGGATTGAAGTAGAAACAGGTTGTAGAGACTTGCTTTATTGCTGGAAATTTTCCAGCTTGGATTGAACTAGGAATGACCTTTTGTTTTCTAGATTTTGGCTCTTGTTTTGCTGCAAGTTGCTAGGGAATCCTTGAATCCCTTTTGATAGATGAAGCTTGGTGTAAATATAGCATCCATGTGAGCTGGTGGTTGCTAAAATGAAATTTCCAGATTTGACCGAGGGAGAAACATGAGCTCCATTTACAGCTTTTTAGCGTGAATTTTTGAGGAGTTTCCACTAGGAAGTCATGCTATAAATGTTATATTTCTTGTTTAGTATGATATGTAGCATGTTGTCTTTGATCTTGGTAGCAAATTGCTGGCTTAGAGGTGAGATTGGCAGCAATAAAGTTGAAGTAACTCTTGTGAAAGCTTGAAATTGTCCGAAATAGGAGAGAGGAAGAGCTGAGTTTCACCTTTGGTTTTTGTTGAAATTTAATACTTAAATTATGTTAAAATTGCTGGTATGAATGTCATACTTAAGTGTATGGGTAGTTTGAATAAAAGTCTTATGGTTTTAAAAGAGAAAAAAAGGAGTTTTTCACAAGTAAAAAAAATGAGTTTCCAGATTTTCGGATTTCACTGACTAGTCTCACTAAAATGCTTATATCTTGGTGTAAAAAAATCTGATTGAGGTGCCATCAGTGGCATTTGAAACTAGACTCATGGGCCTTTGTTCTGTAAAAATTTCATATTTTTCCTCTATGTGTACTGCTGTCCGTGACTCCTCAAAGTAGGCTGCCCTGCTTGAATGTCCTGTTTTTTCAGGAAATTGAATTTTTGACTTGGATCGAATATTTGGCCTATTTGTGATTTGAATCTCTGAGATGTGGTAGTACTAAAAATCTATTTTACAACGGTATAACTTTCATAAATTTTTGACTTGTGGAACTCGAGTTGTGAATTTTTAAAGTTTACTGTTACTATTCATCTCGGTAGATTCCTGAAGCAGAGAAACGGGCTTCTTGACTTTAAAACCTCGGACGGCCTACTTCCAACCTCTTACCTTGATTTTTCCACTTCCTTGACTTCAAATGTATCCCTATTGAACTTCTCTCGCTAATGTATCTCTCCTTTCCTCAAAGTTTTACTCTTTTAACAAGTTACCTTAATTAAAGTGGTCAAGACTTGTACTTAGCTTTTAGCCAGCATTTTCGAATTTCCAAGTCAAGTTTACTTGCTAGAATTGCCTTGTATTTGGATGACATTGCGCCTAGTTGAAGGGCTATTGTGTTAAGATTGTTTATGTGTGAATTTGGGCTGGGTTGAGAAAAATAATAAAGCCATAAATGGCTGGAAAATAGGTAAATACAAAGGGCGTGCTGCCCAAATTTGCACTCGAGGGCTAGGTAGATGTACTCGCGACTTGAGTAAGGGTTGAGGATGAAACTAACTTGAATCATCTAAGGCATTCAAATCTTCTTTATTAGAGGTATATAAGCTGAAAGTTGGCCGAAACTTGTACCCTTGGAAAAATGAAATTTACGACTAATAGAAATACGTTTTCTTCGTTTCTTCGACTCAAATGGAGATTTCAAAGTTTTACGAGCGAGCATAAGTTTTACAAATATTTTACTCATGTCCTTTGGTTTAAATGTACTCTTTTCACTTCCAAAACTATACTTATACTTTGTACTAGCAGTTATTCGGATTTTCTTTGGTTCACCTAAACTTTGGATGGTTTATGTGAGAGCCCGAAATTTTCTAAGTTTCGAGGGTTATTTTATTGTTCGCCCGCCTTTTCAACATTTTCTTTATTAGAAAATTTTCCAGATAATTTTATTGAGTAAATATAGTTTTTAGATGATTTTTCTAGTATCGAATAGGTTTTGAGAAATTAAGAGCATATACCGGATGTGGGACCCACTAGTGCGAAAAGTTCGGAAAAATTCGGCCAACTAGGTTAAGTTTTGGATACTGGATTTAATTTACCGGGTGTTAAGAGATAAATAGAGGTTGCTATTTGGATTGGTGTGAGAGGGAACAAAGAGATAGAGTTGCATTAAATAAAGTGACACGTGTCACTTGGAGATTGGATGGGACTTTTGACTACTATTTCATGTCTTACCATTTGACTTAATAAACTCAAAATTTACCAAAAAATTGCTCCATTTCAAGCTCTCTTGGCCGACCACTTCAAGGAGAAAAGAAAGAAAGAAACTCTCCAATTTCTTGATTCCATCTTGCTCCAAATCATCAAACCAACCATTTAATCTTGCAATTTCTCCATAAAACCTCTTCACTTAGTGTTAGTGAGTTGATTTGTGGAGTTATTTGGAAAGCTAAGAGGACCTATTGCTCTCTCTCTCTTGTTTCTAAGGTGAGTTATGAAGAACCACTCTCCTCCCTCTAATGATGCTTAATTGATGCTTAGTGGTGGTATAAGGTGCCACTTTATGGATTGTATTGTGATGTTTGGTTGAATTGATGAACTTTTATAATTTTTTGGGGATTTTCTGTTTTAATATGAACATGATTGTGTGGCTATCTATGATGATTGGAAATGATGTATAATGACTCTAGAAGGTGGAAAAAGTGGATAATTGCAACCAATTTCTGGTTTGGAAGAAATTGTAGCAAGTTAGGGTTTTCTTGGGAACATTCTGCCCTGTTTTGTAGCTCCTAGTTAGAGGCCGAATTGGCCTTGGATTAAAACATCAAAGTTGTAGGGAATAACATTTTAGAGGTTCCTGCAAAATTTCAGGTCAATCGGAGTAGTGTAGGATGAGAAAAATTGAAATTACCCTTGCTGTCCTGGTTTTATCCGAATGTAAGAATTGCGCCTGTAATTGATTGTTTTGGTTGGAATTGCTTCGGAATTGGTTGTTGAGGTCTTATGATGAAATGTATCCCTGTTTCTTATCTTTCAGCTGGTTTTGGAATTTCTGGATTTGGACT
Source organism: Coffea eugenioides (assembly GCF_003713205.1). NCBI lineage: Eukaryota > Viridiplantae > Streptophyta > Magnoliopsida > Gentianales > Rubiaceae > Coffea > Coffea eugenioides. The sequence continues at coordinate 12,166 of NW_020862886.1, forward strand.
TGGATAGCCTGATTTATGATGTTTCCGCTAGAATGCGTTTTGTGAATCTGTTTTACAGTTTTGGTGTAGTATCTTGCATTTTTTACATGGTTACACTCAAAAATGGGTTGGGTGACCTTATGTAATATTGTAGCCCTATCTCTTAGCTTCGAAACGGTGGGTCTTTCACCTTCATCCGATAATCGTAGTGCCTTTGGTACTATTACCGTAAAATGACGTCAAAAACTATTTTTTTCAAAAGCTAAATTTTTCTGGGCCTGTTTATTTCCATTTCCGGATTTTTCTGGTTTCCTCTAATGCTTATGTATGCTTATGGAACCCTATTTCGGTAGTATTTGGCATTGGTTTATGACTTGTAATTGAGTCTTATTGTGCTTATTTGAATATTTTAGGGCTTGACTTTCATTTCCGGACTTTTCCCTAGCTTGAATTGTACTTGTACTACTTGGGGCTTATTGAATGGCTATTGAATGAACTTATTATGTGTGTGCCTTTGGGAGTGATTGAGGAAAACAAACGAAGCCTTGATGGCTGGAAAAGTAAAGAAAGACAAGGGGAAGTGCTGTCCAAATGTTTGTAGGAGCTTCGGTGCAGTCTCGGGAGATTTGCTATATCTTGATGTAGAAATGTCGGAATTGAGTTCCGTTTGTTGCGTTTTAAACTAGATTCATAGGGCTATAAACCGTGTGAATTTCAGATCCTGTTTCTATTTGTCCAATTTATGGTGATTTTTCAAAGATGACTGAAATCTTGTACCTGTTCTGTCCTCCATTGGACAAGGCAGCAACTTGCGACTTGAATTCGACTGACTTACGTTCTGAATCTTACAATAGTGTTTTCTGGAAAGTTATAGCCCTTTGAATGTATTTTTGAACGGTATAACTTTTATTAATTTTGGACTTACAAAACTTGAGATATGATTTTTCATATAAGGTCGCGCGGAACTGGAAAAATTCTGTTTTCCTAGTATTGATCTTGCTTTCATTATCTACTTCAAATTTGGATTTGGTCAGTCATTGTAGGAAGGGCTTTGAGGTTGTTCATGCTTTTAAGACTAATTGTTACCTTTTCACTCCGAGGTCAACTCTTTGCTTTGCATTAATGGTTCTTTTGACTAGGCATATGGCTCGTAACCGAGTCTCACTTGCGAATTCCATACTCGGTCTTGGAGTCGAGTTTTAAGTGTTTGCCTTGATTGTTCTAGGAGGTAACGACGAGTAAAGTCACACTTGGGAAGGAAACTTTCGAAATTATCCTTGTTTGATCCGGTGAGTGTACTTCCCTGAGTTATTGTTAAACTGGTTTTCTGTACTTGCAACTTGCTACTTGAATATTTTTCCCGACTGTTTACCTTGTATGAGACGAGAGTGTACTTTATCACACTCGTTCTCTTGCCTGTACTTGTTATGTTCTTGAACTTGTTACTTGCACTTGTTATGCGATCGTTTGGAAGTGTGTCCACGATCGTTCTGTTAAACTTGATCGTCCTGTTAACCCTGAGCTCAACCTCATGGGGAGTTAATTAAATCGAGCCATGCAAGGACTTGGTCGAGAAAATTGACAATCCGTGGGTGCCTGTTTTTATGGAATCTTTGAGTATTGAGACTCTTGATTCCGGTATACTCGAGTATTATCATTCCTGTTTCTATTTGGCGTTCGGGCCCGGTAAGGGGTATGAATGGTGAACGGGATTCGGCGTTAAAGCGGTGTTCTACTGGACTGGTTTTCTTTAGTTGGAAGTTGACGAAGGGTCAACGTAGTCGGATCAAGTACTGCAACGGGAAATTGGCCCCTGAGGGCCATCTGTATCCTTTCTATCTAAAGTTGTTTACATATCTCCTTATTTGGTACACCTATGTGATTAATTGAGCATGAAGTTCCTTGGTCCTTAATTGTTATTATTATTTTTGGTACCTCATTGAGCTTATAGCTCACCCCGTTTTGTTATCCTTGTTTTCCTTACAGGAAAATCTTTTGGGAACAATGATGTTTGGAAGCATGAGTTGAGCTAGATATATATTCTTTTGTATAGCTCCTCAATAGATAGAAACCTTGAATATATTTCGATCAAACAACTCCCTTTTGATTTGTAAATTGGCAATCATGTATTTATATATATATAAGAGTGTTTAATCCTGTACATGGGTTACCCCGCTCGAACGTGTCCATTCTTTATGGCTACATGGAGTTTAATGAAATTTCTGAGATTTCGGACGAGTATAGTATCCACGTGTGAACCGAAAAAAAAAAAGAGTCTGGCAGGAACTTCGACAATACTATGGGTTGGTAAGTTACATTTAACTTGGAGGTTTCCCAATCGTTCGTTTTCTTTGGTTTCTATCACGCGTGCTATAGAGTTGGGAGTGATTTGACCCCGTAGTCCCGGCGAGAGCTGGGCAGGCGGTCCGCCGAACCCTTTGGTTGGCCTTAGGGGGAGGTGGGGTTGTCACAGTTTAGCTGTAATATTTTCGCTTGGTTATTATTAGGGTTCCTTGGTGATTGAGAGTATTACCCGGAAGGTCCTTTGGGCGTTATTTTGCGTAAATAGGTGAGTGTTCTTTGTTTGTTATGTTTCCATTAACTATATGATTTGTTGTGGATATTTGATTAAATGATAAATGTTTGTTAAAAAAAATTTTGCTAGACGAGTGTGTACTTTATCTCACTCGACCTAAATGAAATGTGAAATTTTTAATGTTTAAGTGATTAAATGTTAGTTGTGCATGAATGTAAGCCTTTTGGCTGAACTGGGCCCTTGCCTTTTGTTGCCGGTCGACTCAAGCCAGAAGCGGACTCGGTCGGGCGATTTGGTGACCTTGGGTGAAAGTTTGGTATACTCGAGTATTACCACGTTATCAGGTGGAGTCTGGCCAATGTCCAGAAGGGGGAAGAATGAAATGAATAAACGAGTGACAATGTCAATGGAGGGGTTTTAACATACAAAATGCATTTTAAAATGATTGGAGGAATAAGGAAATGAAAGGTGAATGAAAGAACGAAAGGTTCTATGTGAGCATGTATCCTTTTAATGAATGTGTTATCATTGCTTCATAATGTAAATGTTTCCTGGATTACTTGTAATTACATGATTAATGTCCTTGTTTAAGTTGATTGTGTGTCTGGAACCTCACTGAGCTTTTAGCTCGTTCCGTTAGTTTTGTTTTCCTTAACAGGAGATGCAAGCAAGGACGAGAGATCTGTATGGACGAGCCTAGTCTAGTTTTTTTGAAATTTTGAATTTTTGTAATGGTTCTCGCCCTAGCGCTTGGCAAGAGTTGGATGTATGCAGAATTGAGAACCTTTGTATATTTGAGTTGTATTACTTTTGAGATAGAAGTGTATGTAAGTATACGTTCCCAGTTTGGGAACTGTTATTTCCTTTAGTCTTGAGGTTGTAACCTAATTTATTTGAAGTAGGTGAGTGAGTCCCGGCGAGAGCGGGCAGGCGACCCGCCGAACCCTTTGGTTCGCCTTAGGGGAAGGTGGGGCCGTACACTAATGCCAGTAAAAAAGAAATAAAGGTTCATCTAGGCCTTGGACAAAGTGGGCCGAATCCATGACTCAACAAGCCCTACAACTAGTAACTAATCCAAACAATAACTTGACGGCTCAAGACTAAAAAGGCCCAACAGTTGGCCGACTCCCTTTAATTGGAAAAACTACAAAGACTAACTAGCGGGCTAGAGCCCAAACTAACAACCATCACTTGGCTCCTCGTGGGCTTGGATCAATGTGTAGGTAATTTGATTAACATCCTTCAAGCCTTCAACGTCCCGCCACCCGTGCACACATCAGTCCCCTCCACTTGAGAAGGATTTGTCCTTAAATCTGGATGGAAATGAATGACATGAACAAGGGTTGGTAGTATGAATCCTCAAATCGAACGCCACCACACATTGGCCCTCTTTGATTGAATGATACTCGCAGACGTCATGGTTATGATAATTCGGCTCACATGTCTCTTGGTCAATTTGAAAATGCCCAAACCCGCCAAGAGAAACTCATGACGTTACTCCAATGACTCTTCGTCGATAATGCATATAGCTTTGGTTCCATGATGGAATGTAGAATGTATGGTGTATTGGCAGCAAGGTGACATCTCAAATCGACAGTGCGCTTGGAGGTCAGCCACGTTGGGGACAAATGAAAAGTCCCGCGCCAAGTTAAATGCCGTTTGGTCAGCTTCATGAGGCTCTCAAACAAGGACATGCGCCAAGAAAGGAAAGAGCTTATGTAAGGCTCGTGAAAATTCCAAGTAGCAATCCAAAGCTCTCTAATCAGCCTTCGGCCATGGATTGTCATATTGTTACCTACACAATAAATCTCATAGTTAGTGGTCATAGGCATACAATTGTGCAACAGCCTCCCATTCTTATGCACAGGATAAGGATCTTCATAATGATGCTCATGGGAGCTAGAGAAATTCCGAATCGGGTTGTTCAAGGTGGTATGATTCTTCCCTGGTGGTCGCTGATTTGGCACAACTTGCCTATCTGGAGGTGGAACATTGAACCAATCAGGTTGCACTTCCCTAGAAGCACGAACCAGTGAGGTAAGGATAGCATTCGGATCTTGATTGACACACTTGTGTGCATCACCCGACATAAGCGGAAGTAATGAAGTGAAGTTCACTCCATACGAATCACATGCATCCGCGCAACATGCAGCTGGAACAAGCAGGAAATCAGGTTGCAACTCTTTAGTCATAGTTGGAAAATTTTGGACAGCTTTACAACCTACAAACACAAAATAACCTTCAACTTGAAACAATTCAGAAATAGGATAAAGAAAGAATGGGACATTATTAACTAAATGGTAAGAAGGTGTAGAACAAGATTTAAATGAGGAAACTCCCTTTGACACTTCAATATTCCTTTCACCAATTGATTCAACTTGAGATTCCAGTGCTAGTCCTTTACACTTCTCATCAACACCTACATAAGAGCAACAAGAGTTAGTGCTAGTAACATGCTCAAAATAAAGCAAAGGTAATGAATGAACCATAGGTAAAGAACAAGAAGTAGAATCTGGAATTTCCCTTTTAAGATGAGCTCGAATGAATCCTCCAATGGTGTGGATAGATTTGAATGGACATTGTTCCATGAATTGATACCAAAGAGATTTAGTTCCTAGAAGACAAACTCCATGGAAACTCACAAAGTGTCCAAGTGACTTCGGGATGGAATATGCCATGACCAACTCTATTTGACTTTGTTTAACCTACACAAACGAGGATATACTAAACAAAACACATGTTACACTTTCCGCCTTTGTAAACACGGTCAACCCCTCCTCTTTACTCTTCACTAAGGCCAAATTATTCTTGCCTTTTCCCCCTCCATTCTTCTCGGGCCATTGCTCACTCATTGCATATGAGGTTTGATTTTCATTGTCTAGCTCATGTTTATTGCTCGGTTGCAACTCATTCATATTTGGCTCTTCAATCAATGAGGAACTAGAATGAAATTTTCCTTTATTAGCACCGGTTGACACATGATTAAGTTGCTCCAAGTGTGAATCCAACACTTGGCTAATTCTTTCCATCATAGAATCAACCAATGCTTTAGTCCGACTTCGAAAATCATCGCTTGATTCACGAAGCTTTTACTCAATTCGAGAATTCTTGAACTCCTTGGCTTGATTGTCAAGGTACTTCTTAGATGAATCTCGTTTGCTTGAGGTTGACCTCGATTTAGATGTTCTGCACAAACTTCTTTGCTCCTTCTCAGACTCATCACAATCTCGTTTATACCTTTCATATACACACGAAGCACGGTAACGTTCCATCTCTTCCCGGAGTGAACGAAACTCATGTTGTGAACTAGATTCCATGGAACTACAGTGCTTGGGAGTAGGCCGCTTGGAACCCCTCCTCTTGAGAGGCTCATTCTCCAAGAATTCTTGGTTGTATGAGTAAGAGGCAACTTTCCTAGGCATGATTATGTGACCTGCCAAAATAGTTAGCAAAGAAAAAGAGATTCCTCACGACACACAAGCTCACGTGTGACAGCCCCACTTTCCCGTATGACGAATCAAAAGGGTTAGCGAACTACCTGCCCAGCTCTCACCAGGACTACTAAGATAGTTTTATACAACCGAAAACGTTCCGGAAGATATTAGTGCGCTTAAATGATTCAAAAGCGTGAAACGAAAATGGAAAAAAATCGGAACCTCACATGAATAGTGCCGGCCACATCACAATCCGGCCGGAATCTAGCTGGATTTCCGGTCGGATTCTTGGCCGGATTGGAGGCAGAGGCTGAAGTCTCACGGATTAAAAATCCATGACAAATTCGGCCAGCAATCCGGCCAAGAACTAGCTGGATTTGCGGCCGGATTCCCATGCATCCTTTCCCGCCAAAAATTTTTCTTTCGTCGTTCGAAATCCGAACCTGTCCAAAACCCATACAAGTGCAATAAACTTTATATAACCCTAGAAAAGAACATTTCCAAACCAAAATAACACCGAAACATGCCTAAACATCGTTATATACATATGGTTATAAATTTACAACTAAAAGGGGAATGTTGGATCAAGATACATTTAAAGTTTTTCCAACCATCGAGGAGCTTTACAAAAGAATATATTAAACTAGCTCAACTCGTGCTTCAAAATCACAGTTCCAAAATGGTTCCCTGTAAGGAAAACAAATTCAACGATGTGAGCTTTCGCCCAATGAGGTATCATCACTTACATTCAAAGATCACATATACACAACTACATTCATCAAGTGAGCAAAACAAACATAACACAACATTAGAAAGTAAAAGGATACGGACGGCTCTCAAGAGTCCTTTTCCATTTTGCCGAACTTGATCTCACCTCATTGACTCTCCGGCAATGTAGAAAAGTAATCATAACCGTAGATTCCACTTTACTCCGATTCCCGTCCACTGCACATACCCCTACCGGGCCCGAACACCAAGTAAAGCAGTAATGGTAATACTCGAGTATACCGGAATCAAGGGTCTCATACCCAAAGATTCCTCAAAACAGTCCCCATGGCTTGTCAATCTTTCTCGACCAAGTCCTTACTCGCTCGAGTCAATTGACTTCCAATGAGGTTGAGCTCAGAGTTAACAGTAAGGGTCGTTGGATACACGTCCAAACGACATCAGTTCAAGTATAATCAAGAGAATTTCAAGTGCTACAGTAAATGATCAAATAAGCTTTAGAGTACGAGAGTGATAAAGTACACCCTCGTCTCATCAAGCGTAAATAGTAATCACACCAATCCAATCATAGATTTAAAGTACAATAAAGCCATACGTAACAATTATGTGAGTAATACACTCACCACTTCAAACAAAGAATTTTTCACAAATTTCCGCCCGTTGTATGCCTCGGATCACCGGCACGCCCTATAACAATCACGAAAATGCAATGAGACTCGAACACGAGTCATAAACCTATCAATAAGCGACTAATGCAAGGTCAAGTTAAAACTTGAAATGAAATAAGAAACACTTGGTGTCAAAGGTTTAGACCACCCTAAAGTGACTCATATGCACTCAAGGCAACCTAATTCCAAGGAATCACATAGATTGAAAAATTGGACAGCATAACCCCTAAAATTTCAGATTTTCCATCCTACAAAGAATCATTTATATTCACCCAACACAACCACAATTACAATTATAAGTCATAAGTCATTCAATACACCTTAGTAGGGTTACAATGCCCTTCAATCAAAGCCAAATCAAGAGTTCCACAACAACCCTAGAAAAGCCCCAAATTGAAACCCTAAATCTGAAATTTCCGCACAAAGCTGAAATTTTCCGCAAATAACTACAATTAACACACCAAAGCTCCACTTTAGACCATATCAAGCCATCATCCATGGCCAACCAACACTTATCATATCAAACCAGAAAAATCATAAATAAAACCAGAAATTTCACAAACTCCACTTAAAACCATAAAGTCTTCCACAAAATAACATTTTTAACCACCACAAGGCACTAATTTACTACTATTATGAACAAGGAGAGGATTTCTTAACTACTCACCTTACAAACTCAAGAAAGGTAGTAACTTAGAGCTTCCCCTTCCAAAACAACTCCACCACCTTCTCTAATCCTACCTAGCAAAGGAGTTTTATGGAGTGATTTCAAGTTTTGATGGTTGGATCACAATATTTGTGCAAGAAATGGATGATAAAGGTTGAAGCTCTCTTTCTTTTCTCTCCCTAAGAAAGTCGGCCAAGAGGATGGAAATGGAGATGAATTTTGAGTCAATTTTCATATATGGTAAAGGTAAAGTAAAATGGTCAAAGTCCAAGCTCCAATAAGAAAGTGACACCTAGCACCTTTTAAGTTTAAACATATCCTTTTGTCTCTCCAAGATTAAACCATCTAAGTAACCTCTAATTACCTCTTAACACCTAGTAAATTAACCCCTGTATATAAAACGTAACCTAATTGGCCGAATTTATCGCACTAAACGCACTAGCGGGTCCCACGTCTACTATTCACTACTAAAATCGTTTGAACTACTTTATTCTAGGAAAATGGTTTTTAAAACTATATTTACTTATAAAAATATCTATCAAATTAATATAATAAAGAAAATAGATAAAAGGTGGCAAAGAAATAAAATAATGCCTAGAAATTAAGAAAATTTCCGGGTTCTCACATCACGTGTATGTGCTCATCACTCGTGTATCACTCAAAGCACTCAAATAAGCTTACCAAAATTCCTTACCTTGCCGGTTTGAGTAGTTGAGAAATGCCGCGCAAAAATCCAAAAATTGTTCACCCAACTTTAGCATAAGAGTAACCGAGAACAAAGACACAATTTGGAAACAATTTAGACACGATGGTGTAAGGTTTTGGCAATTTCCTAAGGCGGATAGATTTGGAATACGCGAGAATGGAAAAGGAAATAAGCAAATGCGGGATTTGGAAGTTTCCTAATTTAAATGGACTTAGTCAAGTGGAAATAGGAGAGTTATCCAAGCTGTCCACTTAGTTTCCTAATTGAATTTGGAAACAAGTTAGTTTTTGGTAACCCTTTGGAAAACCTTTTCTTCTTGTAACAACGTTTAGAAACTTCCAAATTCTACTCCAAGAAGGATTGCACAAATCAGATTTGGTTTAGGAAACCTTTTGGGAAACCCCTTTCCTTCTCGTAACAACTTTAGAAGGTTCCAAATTCTACTCCAAGAAGGATTGCGCAAATCAGAAATTTCCTTCCCACAATTCGGTTGCCTTCCCTTTTTTTTTTCTCTCTTGTTGTGTTTTGCCAACCGATCCTTCCTTCTCTCTCTTTTTTTTTCGTTTCTGTTTTGTTCCCTTTTTTTTTACTTGTAAAAACCAACACAACACAAAGATTTGACCGAATGGACTATTGTTTTTCTAGATTTGTGTTCGGCCAATTCAATCACACAAGAAACCTTCAAGATCCTTAAGATCCTTCAAGAACTCCCAAGTAAGTTATCAAGAACTTCAAGATTGTGGTCAAGAAATTCAAGAAACTCAAGATTCTTGTAGGTTCTCTTCAAGATTCACAAATACCAACAAGTTTTACCAAAATTCAGATTTGAAAAATAAGTAAACAACTTGGATGAAGCAAGCAATACTTGGACAGATTTGAAACAAAGAAACCCTAGTGCAAACGAAACCCAAGCCGCAAGTAGAAACCCTAGCCGCTACCCCACTTGTTTTCTTGTTGCTCAAGTGATGACTAACGACCAAGAACCTTACGGCAAATTTTGGACAGAAATTATCAACAAACTAGACACAAACACAAAAGAGATAACACACCAACAGATTTTGTGTTCGGATGAACAGTAACGTGAACAGTGTCGGTGAGCAGTAACGATGAACAGTGTCGGTAAACAGTGACATTTTTTTTGTTTTAACAAAGCAGCGGACAAAACACAAAAATCCTATGACACAACTACGAAAAACAAGGATATAACAAAAGATACCTCCACCTAAGCTCTGATACCAACTGACACGGTACTCGATCAACACGTTTCGAGACACGTAGCACGTTTGCCCAAGGATCTAGCGAGGTTGTCCAACGCTTGGATTGCGGGATCTAAAATCAACACGGACGACACAAGTTGGTTTAAGGTGGTAGAACGACGACTCCAATCGAGGTGAATACTCAAGTGGATAGGTTGGACGAACAATCAAGGACAACACGAGATTGCTCAAGAACCCTTGCCAAAAGCAAGTAAAGGAACGAAATTCTCACAAGAAGAAAATCGAAAGAAGACAATTTTATTAATCAATCGAGTCTACCCTTAATGCTTATAAAGCAAGCCTTTATATAGGCAAACTAACAAAACCCTAATGCTAGTAAAAAGGAAATAAAGGTTTGTCCAGGCCTTGGACAAGGTGGGCCGAATCCATGACTCAACAAGCCCTACAACTAGTAACTAATCCAAACAATAACTTGATGGCTCAAGACTAAAAAGGCCCAACAGTTGGCCGACTCCCTTTAATTGGAAAAACAACAAAGACTAACTAGCGGGCTAGAGCCCAAACTAACAACCATCACTTGGCTCCTCGTGGGCTTGGATCAATGTGTAGGTAACTTGATTAACATCCTTCAAGCCTTCAAGGTCCCGCCACCCGTGCACACATCAAAAAGCATATTTGGGAAGTTCTTGAGCTTCTTGATCAGATTTCTAGAAGTTCTTGAAAACAGATTTGGGAGTTCCTGGGAAAAGTCTTGGGTTTCTTGAAAACAAACTTCAACTTTTCTTGGCCAATTGTGAACTTTGATCTGACTTCAATTTATTGGGACTAAATCTGAGTTCTTGAAAAGATCTAGTAAGAGCCGCAAAAGAAAGAAACAAAAAAAGAAACGAAAGAGAGAAAAAAAAGAAGAAGAAGAGAACGACTCTAGTTTCCTACTTGAAAACCAAGTCCCATTCTTGATCTACTTCTAATCCTAAACCTTTTGGGATTGAAGTCAGCCAAGAAGAGCAAGAAACCGACCCCAAGTCCTCCTAAAACACCTTAATCCCTCCTACATCAGATCTAAACAACCTTTCCAAAGCCTTGTTCCCAAAAACAACCAAATCAGTTTCCAATCTTGATCTTGACCTTAGAATTCGTGGGAACCAGCAAATAGGAAGACTAATCCTTGTTTCCAAAGGATTAAGGAAGAAAAGTCAGCCTTGGGTTTCCAAAACAGTCCCACCGCAACACAAATTCCTTTTCCATTCGGATTCCATGTGAGAACCCGTAAAACCCTAATATTTTCCTAGGGTTTATTTTCCCTTAATTGCATGTTTTCTGCATTTTCTGGCTTAGAAATCTTTTCTTAGTGGATTTTATGAGCAATTATAGTTTTAAGCTATTTTTTCTAGCATTGGAGAATTTTTAGAAAATTAAGAGTGAATAGTGGACGTGGGACCCACTAGTGCGAAAAGTTCGGAAAAATTCGGCCAATAAGGTTAAGTTTCGGATACTGTGAAAATTTTATCGGGTGTTAAGTGATAAGTAGAATGGGTGATGTGATTGATGTGAGAGAGAAAAGAAAGATAGGAAGGCATTTAATAAGGTGACAAGTGTCACCTCCTCATTGGTTGAACCTTAAGAATTACTATTCAATTTCTTGACTTTTTGACCCAAGGTTTAAATATCTCAAAATTCATAAAATTTCCTCATTTTTCTTTCTCATTGGCCGGCTCTCTCTCACTCTCTTACAAGAAGGAGAACTTCTTCAATCTTCAAGTTTTCTACTAGTAAATCATCTCAATCAAGCCATAAACAAGATTTCACTCCATAAAACCTTATCTTCTAGTGATAGTAAGTTGTTTGGTGAACTTTGTTTGAAGCTCTAAGGTGGCCAACATTTTCCTCTCTCTTGTTTCTTGGTAAGTGAAGCTTGAACACCCTCTTACACCTTATGAAGCTTAAATTATGCTTATTAGTGAGTGAAGTGCTGAAATTTCTGGTTTTTATCTTGGTTGGAGTTGATTTGGTGAAGTTTTCCATTTTATGATGATTTTTCTGGTTTAATTGGATTATGATGGTGTGGTTGTTTGTGATGATTGGCAATGGACTATAATGGCTCTTGTGGATGTGAAATGTGGATAAATGCAACCAATTTTGGATTTGGTATGAAAATTGAAAAGTTAGGGTTTGAAAATCCCCAATTCTGTCCGGTTTTAGATCACTAGGTTAGAGGCCGAATTAGACTTTGCTCAAAACATGAAAGTTGTAGGTATTGATGTGATGGAGATGCCTGTAAAATTTCAGGTCATTTGGATTAATGTAGAATGAGTTATGACGAAATTACTGTAGCTGTTCTGCTTTGGACAGAATGCGAAAACTGCGATAGTGATTGGCCATTTTGACTGGTTTTGGTTTGGATTTTGAAGTTGATGTCTTCTGATGAACTGTAGCTGAATGTCTTAGCTAACGTATGCCTTTGGAATTTCGGTATTTGGACTTGTATGGACTGAGATATACCGATTACAGTTTTCTGTGTTTTGCAAACCTGTTTTGGTAATTCTGGTTTAGTATTTTGCAATTTTGACCTAGTTAAGCTAGGAACTAGATTGAGTGCCCTTCTACATTGTTGTAGCCCTGTTTCATAGCTTCGAAATGGTGGGTCTTACACCCCCAACCGATAACCGTAGTGAAATTGACGCCATTACCGCATTCTAAGCTCAAACACGGTTTTTCTATCGAGGCTTAAGTTAAGGCCATATATTAATTTCTGGTTTGCTATCATGCCTACTTATGCATGTGAAACCCTATTGGGGTTGTGTTTAGCATTGTTTGATGACTCGTTCTCGAGTCTCATTGCATTTGTTGTGTGATTCTAGGGCGTGACGGTAGCTCACGGCGTCTTGGTGATCACGGTGTATGAAACACCATTTTCTCACTTGGTGAGTATACCACTCACTTGATGGATTACTATGTGGCTTTGTTAAATGTTATGTGATGCCTTAATGGCCTACTTGGATATTGAAATTGATCAAGGTGAGGGTGTACTTGACCGCCCTCACCTCTTTTGTTATTGTCACTGATTGGTTACCGTTTTATTGCATTACTGGACTTGATATATTGGTTGGTAAATTCCATTTCATGGAAACCGAATTGATGTCGTTTGGACGATGTCCAACGGCCATACTGCATTACTGAGCTCAACTCCGTTTGGTAGTCAATTGGATCGAGCCGGCGAGGGCTTGGTCGTGAAGATTGAATTGCCACGGGGACTGTACTGGGGAACCTTGTGGTAATGAGACCCTTGGTTCCGGTAAACTCGAGTATTACCAAAAGCTACCGAAATGGAGTGCGGGCCCGGTTGGGGTATGTTGGGTGGAAGGAATGGAAGTAAAGAGTTGTCTACGGTTTGGTATTTTAACATTGACGGAGAGTCAATGAGATTGGTTCAAGATTGCAAGCGTGGAAATGGGCTCTTGAGAGCCGACCGTATCCTTTTACCATTTTGCTTCATTGCTTATTTGTGCACTTTAAACGAAGGTTCATTCTTATATGACTTTGATTGCTTATTGGGTGGTATACCACTGGGCCTTGGCTCATTCCGTGTTATTTGTTTTCCTTACAGGAATATAAATGCTTTTGAAAATGGACTGGATAGTCAATTGCCATACTGAGCTTGTACATGTCTTTTGTATCGCTCTCGAAGTGAAACCCTAATGTAACGGGTTCATTTCCTTTTGATAGGCAAATCGAATGTGTACTCCTTAATGAATGGTTGGCATGCCATTATGGATGTAAATGATGATTTCCATTGTATATATATGTTTATATGTTGAATTGATGTTTGGATGAACTTCGGAGCGAATCGGCTTTCAAACGGCAAAAGAGAAAAAATTTGGCAAAAGCTCACTGGCCTGAATCCGGCCAGGAATCCGGCCAGAAACTGGCCGGATTGAAGGCCGGATTGCCTGAGAAAAATTGGAAACCCGGCCAGTTGCTCACTGGCCGGTATCCGGCCAGACAATCCGGCCGGAATCTTGGCCGGATTGCCGGCCGGATTGGGTGGAACTTTTGAAAAAAAATCGAGTTGCTCACTGGACAGTATCCGGCCAAGAATCCGGCCGCTAATCCGGCCAGATTCCGGCCGGATTCTGGCATGTCCAGCACTATTCATTTCGGTTTTCAATTTTCGTTTTTTTTATTTTGTGTTTTCTGACTTGTTTGCGCGCAATGGTATGTTCCGGAACGTTATAGAACGACGTTAACTGTACCGTAGTCCTGGCGAGAGCTGGGCAGGCAGTCCGCTAACCCCTTTGGTTCGCCTTAGGGGAAGGTGGGGCTGTCACATTCCATCTTTGCAACCATTAGGGAATTTCTGTCCAATCATTAATTCTGAAAATTTTCGTGCATCATTAGGACAGTTTTAAGTGTCATTCTGAATCCTCTAAGTGTCCATTTACCAATGTTTTAATTCCTTCGAGTAAGTCAGCCCTAGTTTCTTACGTGCCAAATTTCCCACTTAAAATCTTGTTGACGCCTTGACCGAATGGTGAATAAGGATGTCAAGAGCAGGGGTCCTACACAACTTCATCCCAACGTCCAATCTGCCTCTTTAAAGTCAGCATATTCAAGGAGGAGGGAGGAGGTTCATTTGACAACAAATCATGCAAATGCATTATCCATAGATGAAGGAGTTAGTCGAGTGTGGGAGACATATCAACAACTCCTCCAACAAAAACTTCAAAAAGAGTGAGTTGTGTGAGGACCTGTCAAATTCTTTATATTTTTCTTAAACTTCCTTTTATTTTGGAATTTATTCGAATTTATTACTTTACAATGACTTTAATATACATTCACTTCCCCAATAGCTACAAATAATCATAAAAACAAGGGTTCCCTTTTTACCTTCATCGTTTCAATAAATTAAGGTTTTTACGTCTTTTCGTAATGTGAGTAATCGGTGGAGAGTGTGTACTAAATTTGATGAGTAAGAGTGACTTTTAGATGAGAAAATAATGTGTGATTAGAAATAAGAATAATAAGTTAGTGAATTATAAGTTAAAACCCTAGTATACGCGATTTAAGAAAAATCGGCTCGAACCGACGGGTATCGCTCACTACCGATTGACCACACCACTTGACTACCACTTCCTCACCATAAAATATCATTGATATTGGTGCAAAATATCTCCCTCATCGTCAGCCCTTTTAGCCGAAATATTTGACCAAAAAAATGCAAGGAAAAGAAAAATTTGAGATGGATTTTGGTTGCGACAAGTGGCAACCATCCCTTAAGTGTTGACCAACCAATTTTCCACCATATTTATCATCAAAAAATACACAAATTGCCCTCATTTTATTCCTCCTAGCCGTGAATAAGAGAGAGAGAGAGAGAGAGAGACAGCAAGAGAATGTGAGGACTCGCAAAGTTCTTATATTTTACTCAAAAATGCCTTTTTATTTAGAAATTATTCATTTAGTATAGCCCTACTACCCAATCATTCCCCAATAAGTGCAAATGAACCTAGAAATTAGGGTTTCACTTTTCGTTTTCAGTTGGAGCAAATTAGGGTTTTCGCGATTTTCCGAAGGATGATTTTTCGGTACGGAGCAAGGATTCAAATTTGGTGATTAAGAGTGACTTTTAGGTGAGAAATAATATGTGATTAGAAGCAATGATAAAAAGTTAGTGAATAGGAAGTAAAAACCCTAGTACGCGTGAATTAAGGAAAAACGGTGCGAACCGACGTGAACCGTGCACTACCGTTTGAACACACCACTTGATCCCTACTTTATTACCTTAATCTTCTCATTTTATTACAGCTAATTAACCCTCAAAATATCTCATACATCAGCCACAATTGTTGACTTTAAATACCAAGAGAGAGAAGGGAAAAAAAATGAATGGGATTGGTGGAGACAAGTGGCGGTATTTCATTGGATGGTTGACTAACTAATTTACACCATATTTATCACCAAAAACCAACCTATTTCCTCCATTATTTCTGCATATCAGCCGTGAGTTGAGGGAGGAAAAACAAGAGAAAAGGAAACTTCAATCAATCTTGGTTTGAGCTTGAATGAGTGAAAACAAGAAAAACTAAACCGATTAATCATTAGTTTGGAAGCTTGGGAAGCTAAGGGAACCAAAAATTCCAAGAGGAGGTGAAGTATTACTCTTGCAAGCTTCTTTTGTTGAGGTATAAGGTCTAATCCATAGCTTTGGTTCTTTTATTTTTTATTAAGATGTTATATAATTCATGTTTTGGTTGGATTAGTGGTGATACAAGTTGTTATGAGGATTTAAAGGTGATTTATGTGAGTTAGGGTTTGAGATATTTGCTGCCTATCCTTGCTATATGGATGATATATGTGGTATTTAAGCTTATATAAGTGGTTGTGGTGATGATTGGAGCAAGAAATCAAGAAAGGTTGCATTGAATCCCAAAATTCCAGGTTTCTGGAAAATTTCAGCTCTATTCTGTCCGGTTTTATTGCACCATGTTAGAGGCCAAATTAGGCTTATCATAAAACATGAAAGTTGTATAGAATTATATTTTATAGGTTCCTACAAAATTTCAGCTCAATCGGAACAACATATCCTGTGAAAAGATCAAAATACCCTCACTGTTTTAGGATGTTTCCAGTGTTCCGTTTTAGTCAGTTCATCCAGTTTATCATGTTTATTCACTAGGTTCCGTGCTGATTTAGCCATTTTCCAAAACATGAAAGTTTTATTAATCTGTCTTATTTTTTTGATGCCACCAAGAACGTCTTAAACGGACCTTGGTAGACGGAGATATGACCATTCTAGTGCAGTGCGGTTAATTAGCCGTATAGTTGAAAGTTGGCTCTATAAATTGGGAATTTGACCAGGTTACACTGGAAATTTGACCAAGTGATCTTCATGAAAGTTGTAGGATTTCGTCTTAGCTTCGAAATGGTATAGGTTTCACACCAATCCGATAAGCGTAACCTCAGATGTGTTCTTTTCGCAAAAACCCGTCAAAACTGTCTTTTGTAAACTTCATTTCCGCACTCGATATTAGCTTAATTTTTGTTCTTGTCTTGTTTTGAGCCTACGGAATGGCTATTGAAATGAAATTGTGTTATGGATAACCTTGGGTTTGATTGAGTAAGGATGAAGCCATAAATGGCTGGAAAATAGGAAAATACAAAGGGCATGCTGCCCAAATTTTCGCTCGAGGACTAAGTTTCTATTTGAACTGGTATACTTACGTTTGGTCTATGAAACCCTAGTTATTTTTGTCCACGGGTCCAAATGTCCTCGTTTCACTTTAAAGTCTTTTTGTACGTTCTACTCAATAATTGTCGAGTTTCTTTGATTGCACCTAATTGTTGTGCTAGATGATCTGTAATATTCTTTCTCGTTTAATTTAGGTTTTCTCGGTGACTGAGGATAATATCCGGAAGGATATTTTACCCGTTGTTTTGCTTACATAGGTGAGTGTTCCTTGTTTGCTATATTTTTCTTGACTTCATGACTTGTGTTCTTGTTTGATAATGTGTTAAGTGCTTTCAAGGATTTCCAAAACGAGTTTTCTAGGCGAGCATGTACTTTACCGCGCTCGAGCTAAATGAAACATGAAATTTTCAATGATTAAATGTTGAAATACTAGTTGCGCATGAATGTAAGCCTTTTTGGCTGAACTGGGCCCTTGCCCTTGTTGCCGATCGACTCGAGCCAGAAGCGGACTCGGTCGGGCGATTTGGTGACCTGGGTGAACGTTTGGTATACTCGAGTATTACCTTGTAGTCCGGCCACGTCCGGATGGGTGGAGTCCGGTCAACGTCCGGAAGGGGATGAATGAACGAACGAAAGCACGAGGGTTTTACTTCCCAAAAAGGAAATTTTCAAATAATTGGAGGAATAAGGGAAAATGTCAGGGGAACGAACGAACGAACGAATAGTTCCATGTGAGCTCGTATCCTTTTAATGAATGTGTTACTATCGCTTTCCATTGTAAAAATTTCTTGAATTATTGATACTCCATGTTTAACGTATTGAATTGACTATCTGACTATGTGTTCGGAACCTCACTGAGCTTTTAGCTCACCCCTTTAGTTTTGTTTTCCTTAACAGGGGACGGCGAGCAGGATGAGAGTATAGACTAGCCTAGTCTAGTTCTTTTGTAATGGCTGGAAAATAGGAAAATACAAAGGGCATGCTGCCCAAATTTTCGCTCGAGGACTAAGTTTCTATTTGAACTGGTATACTTACATTTGGTCTATGAAACCCTAGTTATTTTTTTCCACGGGTCCAAATGTCCTCGTTTCACTTTAAAGTCTTTTTGTACGTTCTACTCAATAATTGTCGAGTTTCTTTGATTGCACCTAATTGTTGTGCTAGATGATCTGTAATATTCTTTCTCGTTTAATTTAGGTTTTCTCGGTGACTGAGGATAATATCCGGAAGGATATTTTACCCGTTGTTTTGCGTACATAGGTGAGTGTTTCTTGTTTGTTATATTCTCCATGACTTCATGACTTGTTGTTGTTGTTTGATGATGTGTTAAGTGTTTTCAATGATTTTCAAAACGAATTTCTAGGCGAGCGTGTACTTTATCGCGCTCGACCTAAATGAAATGTGAAATTTTCAATGATTTAATGATTGAAACATTAGTTGCGCATGATGTAAGCCTTTTGGCTGAATTGGGCCCTGCCCTTCGTTACCGATCGACTCGAGCCAGAAGCGGACTCGGTCGGGCGATATGGTGACCCTGGGTGAATTTGGTATACTCGAGTATTACCTTGTAGTCCGGCCACGTCCGGATGGGTGGGGTCCGGCCAACGTCCGGAAGGGGATGAATGAACGAACGAAGGCACGAGGGTTTTACTTCTCAAAAAGAAAATTTTCAAATAATTGGAGGAATAAGGGAAAATGTCAGGGGAACGAACGAACGAACGAATAGCTCCATGTGAGCTCGTATCCTTTTAATGAATGTGTTACTATCGCTTTCCATTGTAAAAATTTCTTGAATTATTGATACTCCATGTTTAACGTAATGAATTGACTATCTAACTATGTGTTCGGAACCTCACTGAGCTTTTAGCTCACCCCTTTAGTTTTGTTTTCCTTAACAGGGGACGGCGAGCAGGATGAGAGCATAGACTAGCCTAGTCTAGTTCTTTTGTTATTCTTTGTAATGGTTCTCGCCCTAGTGCTTGGCATGGGCTGGACGTATGAAGGATTGAGAACCTTTGTATATTCGATCTTTATACTCCCTTTTGGGATGGCAATGTATATAAGTTCCGCTTTAAGTTTGGATGGCTGCCCTATTTATTCTTGTGATTTATTCCGATTTTTATTGAGGACTGTAGTGAACGACTGAGTCCCGGCGAGAGCAGGGCAGGCGACCCGCCGAACCCTGGGGTACGCCCTAGGGGGAGGTGGGGCCGTCACAGAGAAAAACAACTTCACTTCATCTTGATTTGCACCATTTGAGTGAAAAAAAAAAAGATTCTAAACCGATTAACTTGTAAATTGGGAAGCTTGGGTAACTAAAAATTTCAAGGGAAGGTGAAGGAGAACACTAGCAAGCTCTAGTTTTGAGGTAAAATGGCTGACCACTCTTTTCTTTTTCCCTTAATCAAGTTGGAGTTGTTTAGTAACTTGTATTTGTGATTGTAATGCTTAAATCAAGAGATTTTGGATGATTGGAGTGATGCATTTGAGTTAGGGTTTGAATGATTCCCTTCTCATATTTGTTGTATGGATGGTTTATGATGTATATAAGCTGGTATAAGAGGTTGTGGTAGTGATTTAAGCAAGAAATGAAGAGATTTCCCTTTTAAACCCCAAATTCCAGATTTCAGGAAATCTTGTTTTCAGTTCTGCCCGTTTCTGTTTGCCTAGGATAGAGGCCGAATCAGGCTTGGCACAAAACATGAAAGTTGTAGGGAATGATGTTTTAAAGTTTCCTAGCTCAATATGATCACTGTATCATGTGAAAAGACAAAAATGCCGCTGACTGCCATAGGTAGAACTTTAGGGACAGTTTTGACATTTCACCAATTTGACCGCGCCTGTTCACCCTGATGCATACTGAATTAGCATTTAGCCAAAACACGAAAGTTGTATTGTTATGTCTTAGATTTCCAACGGCCCTAGAATCACCTCGATTGGACTTCGGTAGGCTGAGTTATTGTCATTTAAACATAGCGCGGTTAACTGACCTGTTTGTGCGATTCTGGTTCAATAATTTCAAATTTTGACCTAGATACACTACGAACTGGTCTAGGTGGTCTTCATCAAAATTGTAGCTCTCTGCCTTAGCTTCGAAACGATATAAATTTCACCTCAATCCGATAATCGTAGATTTGGTTGTGTCCGTTACGCAAAACAACGTCAAATCTGTCTTGTGCTAAACTTCATTTCCGCACATGTCCTTAGCTTGATTTTGTACTTGTATGACTTTGAGCCTATTGAATGGCTATTGAAATGAGATTATTTTGTGTGTAACTGTGGGGTTGATTAAGGAAAAGAATGAAGCCATAAATGGCTGGAAAATAGGAAAATACAAAGGGCGTGCTGGCCAAATTTACTCTCAAGGGCAAGGTAGACATACTTGCAACTTGAGTAAGGGTTAAGAGCGATTACCACTCGAACCATCTAGGCTATTTGCATCTTCTTTAGTCGAGGGATATGAGCTAAAATTTTGGTGGAACTCGTACCCTTGAAAAATGAACGTAGTGACCCCTTTCAAAATACGATTTTCCGGTTTTTGACACCAAAACGTGATTTCTAGAGTCTAAATCACGTCTTGACCAAACTTAAATGAGCGACCATGAATTTTTTTTTGGGATTTGATAAGTATTTTGAATATTACTTAAACGAGTTGCATTTACTTGATTTTCTTGAAGCGAAACTCCTATGTTTCGAACTCTACAGAGTTTTACCATCATAAATGATATTTTATCGCAGATTTGGACACCAACCAAGGAATTGGACCTGAACGTGATTTTGAGAGGCACTAGACTTTTGGTGAGTGCTTCCAAATACCTGATTGAATTGGACTCTTGTTTTCAATACTTGACCAATGTGATTTAATGATATGTCATTTATTTGATCGGGCAAGAGTGTACTTTATCGCACTTGCCCTAATATGAGATATACTTGTTTATTGTTGCAATGGATTTGATATATTTGTATATAGTGTGCACTTCCTGGAATTTCAGAAACCCTGTGGCGAGTTACTCGAGTCGAGCCGGCAAGGGCTTGGTCGATTGGATAACGAACCCTGGGTCTTTTGTTTGTCGAGTGGAGTGATATCTCCTCGACTAATCGGTATACTCGAGTATTACCACCAGTGTTTATTGAGGATTTTGGGCCCAGTAGCGGGTTGAATGGTGGACGGAGAGTAGTTTAAGTGGTGCTCTACTGGATTGGTTACTTACTTGAAAGTTGACGGAGTGTCAACTATTACTTGATCAAGCTCTGGTGATGCAATGGGAAGTTGGCTCCTGAGAGCCATCCGTATCCTTATACTTTGGAATGATTAGTACTTATTATGTTATTGTTTCGTTTGAAAAGAAAACTTTACACTCGCTCATTTTGAGATTGCTACTTGAAGTGTTATTGCTCACTTTTATGAACTCTTCATGCTCGTTACTTTGCTACATTGGAAACTTTTGCATATAAATAATGGTCAATTTGCTATTTGAAACCTCATTGGGCTTTTAACTCATTCCACGCCATTTGTTTTCCTTACATGGGTACGAACGAGGCGTGAGACGTGTACAGACTAGCGTGGTCTAGTTGTTTTGACTTTTGTAATTATACTCGCACTAGTCACTCGATTAGGGTTGAATGTACTGAGAACTTTAATCTTTTGATGTATTTAGGACTGTATGGATGGTTGAAATAGAAATGGATGTATTCGTATGTTCCACACTTGGGAACTATTCTTTCGTTTATTATTGAGATTGCATCTTATTTTATTTGATGTGAGTGAGTCCTGGTGAGAGTTGGGCAGGCGGTCCGCTAAACCCTAGGGTACGCCCAGGGAAAGGTGGGGCCGTCACAGATGGTATCAGAGCTCCTATTGAGCTCGTGCCGGGAGAGGGATCTCGGACTGTGGGGATTGACTTGTTAAGTGTGGAACAATTGTCTATTGTTGGGGACCTTAGATATGTATGTTGGGTAAGAATCTCTAATACGGGTGATTTGCTCTTGAGCCTGGCCAGCTTGAGTGGTGAATTATCATATTTTCGGATTCTTGTACCCGAGTACCAAAGAGTGATACCTTTACGATAAGTTGAGATCTCGAGTAATATTAGGATAAGTTTGGATGGCGAAAGCAAAGGCACGGGGGATGCGAATAGTCTGGACTTTAAATATATTGAAGATATTGAAGATATACACGTGCTTCAAGTTTTGATTAAGGGTAGTGCCTGAGCAATACCTAGGGTTAATGTCCTATAGGTTATGTGACTTGTTTTGATTGAATATGTTGCATTACCCCTGTTTTATGATTTGGAAAGGTTTATTTGAGCCCTATTTTATTCTGTTTATATCTATATAGTTACTTAGTGGCTATATTCTATCATTGATTAGTTGGCTATATTGCTTTGCTATAGTTGATTAGTCGCGAAGCATGGAAGGTAGAAAAAGCCAGGATCAGGGAGCTACTCGCGGGCGTGGCTCTAATTGTGGGCATGGTGAAACGAGTGGACCGCAACCTGGACCCAAGTTATAGGGGGGATCAGGTGGCAACTGCGATTCAACAGATGACTAATATCCTTGCTCGATTGGTGGAGCAACAGGGTCAAGTCTGTGAGGCCCCAGTCCGTTCGTAAGCTGATATGAGGATTATTCGTTAATCGGTGAGGTGGTTTCGGATTTTTATCGCCCGCCTTTTTCTACATTTTTCTTTATTGGAAATTTTTCCCAGATAATTTTCCTGAGTAAATATAGGTTTTAGATGAGTTTTCAAGTATCGGGTAGGTTTTGAGAAGTTAAGAACGTATATCGGACGTGGGACCCACTAGTACAAAAAGTTCGGAAAAAATTTGGCCAATTGGGTTAAGTTCCGGATACTGGGTGAAATTTATCGGGTGTTAGGAGATAAGTAGAGGAGGTGATTTGATTGATGTGAGAGGAAAAAGAAAAGATAGGAGTGCATTAATGGAGGTGACAAGTGTCACCATTGTATTGGAAGTAACTTAAGATTTACTATTCATTTTTGTTGACATTTTGACCAATTGGTTAAATATCCTAAAATTAACCAAAATTCATTCATTTCTTCTCCTTGGTGGTCGGCCCTCTTGTGCTAAGAAAGGAAGAAAACTTCTTCAATTTACAAGTCCCAACTAGCTCAAATCACCCAAAAATACTTGTTTCCATGGATATAATGAAGCCTTAATGGCTGGAAAAGTAAGAAATTTAGGGGAGGTGCTGCCCGATTTTATAGGCCGTTTGGTTCCTTTAAGTTGGATTTGCCTTTTTGTGGAAATGAAAGGCTTTTGGGTTGTTTGCGCCTAAGTCTTCATGTTACCTTTTCGTTTCTAAGAAAATCATGTTTTGCACCCTTGCATTAGTAACTATTTGGCGAGGCATACGACTAGTAGTCGAGCCTCACATGTGCATTCTGTTTACTCGATTCTGGAAGTAAAACCTTCAATTGGTTTATTTTGATTATTTTAGGATTTCAATTGGTTTATGAATGAGATGTTGTGGTCATCTATGATGGCTGTTAAGGAGTGGAAATGACTCATGTGGGTGTGAATTTGTAATAGCAACCAATTTTGGGTTTGGATTGAAAAATGAAAAGTTAGGGTTCATAAACCCCTAATTCTGTCCGGTTTTGGATCATAGGGTTAGAGGCCGAATTGGACTTTGCTCAAAACATGAAAGTTGTAGGTATTGATGAGTTTGAAGTGCCTACAAAATTTCAGGTCATTTGGATTAGCGTAGAGTGAGATATGTCATTTTTACTGTTGCTGTTCTGGGTTGATCAGAATGCGGAAACTGCACTAGTAATTGGCCATTTTGACTGGAATTGGTTTGGATTTTGTTGTTGGTGTCATCTGATGAAATGTAGCTGAATGTCTTAGCTACCATATGCCGTACATGACATGTGTATGTGACTCATTTTGGAACCCAACCCCTTGAGCTAGTGGCTCGGGGTAACTTTTGAATAACTTTGTGAAGTTTGTGAGTTTGGGGTCCGATCTCGTGACCTAGACGGACTATTCGAGCCGGTTAGGGCTTGGTCGAAGTCAGTCCAACTTAGTCTGAGGTCACCAAGTTTGTAGGTTCATGTTATGAACCAATTTTGTGAATCCGGTTCACCGAGAAGGTGACCAAGTTTGTGACCCGAGCTTGTAATTTCGTTCGCCCGGGCAAGTTTGTGAGGTGACTGGCCAGTAAGGGTGATAAGGTGTCGGTGGGTGTACAAGTGAAGTTCTACGGACCATTGAGTGTGGTCGACGGAGTGTCGGCAGGAGATCACGCATGGCATATAAATTGGCTTTGGAGCCACCTGTATCCTTATTATGTGATGTTACTTTTCTGCTTTTGCTTTACTCTTATTGTGTAAATGTTGCTATGTGAATTTATGCTTTCGCCCCTGTTTACTTACTAAGCATATAGCTTACCCCGTTCCATTTGTTTTCCTTAGCAGGGGCCGACGCGGGTACTTTTGGTTCGTATACTAGTATAGTTAGATTGGCTTGTAATAGTTGAACAGTTAGGATGTTTGTTTTTGTTTTGGTGGTTTGTATAAGGACCCTTCTTAGGGTCTATCTTCTGCTGGTTGTGGTTATAGTGTATTAGAGCGGTTTGGCTTGATGTTTTTGAGGATGTAAATGTAACTTTTGGGATTGTATATATATTGTATATAGTGCTCTTTCGATTTATCTAGTTTTATTGCTTTAAGTTTTGAGTCCTGGCGCGAGCTAGGCAGGCGGCCCGCCGATACCCTTGGGTTCACCCTTGGGAGAAGTGGGGTCGTCACAAAGTCCCTGTGAATCAACCTAGGGATGATATGGGGCAAGATAGGGCCCTCGAGAGATTCCAAAAATTCTCTCCTCCTAAGTTTCTGGGAGGGCCGGACTTTGAGGCAGCTGAGAGATGGCTAGAGTCGATGATTAATATTTTCGCTGCCTTAAACTATACGAAACCTATTGACAGGTGCAATTCACTGTATTTCAGTTTGAAGGACCAGCCAGAGCCTGGTGGAATGTAATTAGGGCTAAATGGGAAAGAGAGGGGACTGCATGGACTTGGGTGAACTTTGTGCGCGAGTTTAATGAGAAATACCTCCCACCTATCATCTAGGAGAAGAGAGAGGACGATTTTATTAAGCTCCGACAGGGAACTTTAAGTGTATCTGAGTATGAAACCCAAGTTTACGAAGTTGTCAAAGTTTGCTCCCGAATTGATAGCTACAGAGCAACGGAGGGTTAGGAGGTTTGTACAGGGGCTCAATGTGGAAATACAGGAGGCCTTGGCAGCAGCCCAGGTTAACACTTTTACGGAAGTTTTGGAGAAGGCTCAAAGAATAGAAATTGCTAGGGCACAAGTGAGAGCTTTTCATGCAAAAAGGAGAGGTGCGCCTGGTGGAAGTCAAAGGCAAGGACAAGGTGATTTAGATATGCCACCCTTTAAGATGGGTCGAGGAGATGGTGGTGAGAAAATTTCAGGGACACCTAAGGAAATTACTCCAAGAGGAGCCTCGCGTGGAAGGGAGCAAGCAAGAGGTGCCTCACAAGGAGGTCAAACCTTAGCCCCTCGATTATCTTGTGGGTACTGTGGGAAGGCCAATCATACGGAGAATGATTGTTGGCGAAAGGCAGGAAAATGTTTATGGTGTGGTAGTGTCGAGCACCAGCTTGCAACTTGTCCCCATAGGTCACACCTAAGCCCTGAACAAGCAAATGTAGGAGGGACTAAGCCAAGAGTGCCAGCTAGAGTGTACGCCTTGGACCAACAGGCATTACCTGAACCATCGGAGATAGTAGAAGGTACGATTCGTGATTTCTCTTGTTTAGCTAAGTTTTGGCTATAGTGAGACTTGAGAGCTAGAAACGGATATACACGAAAAATACCCTATGTTATTTCGGAGTGCATGTATGAATTTCGAGGACGAAATTCTTTGAAGGGAGAGAGAGTGTGAGGACCCGTCAAATTCTTTATATTTTTCTTAAACTTCCCTTTAATTTGGAATTTATTCAAATTTATTACTTTACAATGAATTTAATAGACATTTATTACCCCAATAGCTACAAATAATCATAAAAACAAGGGTTCCCTTTTTACCTTCATCGTTACAATAAATTAGGGTTTTTACGTCTTTTCGTAATGTGAGTAATCGGAGCAGAGTGTGTACTAAATTTGGTGAGTAAGAGTGAATTTTAGATGAGAAAATAATGTGTGATTAGAAATAAGAATAATAAGTTAGTGAATTATAAGTTAAAACCCTAGTATACGCGATTTAAGAAAAATCGGCTCGAATCGACGGGTATCGCTCACTACCGATTGACCACACCACTTGACTACTACTTCCTCACCATAAAATATCATTGATATTGGTGCAAAATATCTCCCTCATCCTCAGCCCTGTTAGCCGAAATATTTGACCAAAAAAATACATGGAAAAGAAAAATTTGAGATGGATTTTGGTTGCGACAAGTGGCAACCATCCCTTAAGTTTTGACCAACCAATTTTACTCCAATTTGACCAACACACAAATTGCCCTCATTTTCTTCCTCCTAGCCATGAATAAGAGAGAGAGAGAGAGAGCAAGAGAAAAAAACTTCACTTCATCTTGATTTGCACCATTTGAGCGAAAAAAAACAAGATTCTAAACCGATTAACTTGTAAATTGGAAGCTTGGGAAGCTTAGGGAACTAAAAATTTCAAGGGGAGGTGAAGGAGAACACTAGCAAGCTCTAGTTTTGAGGTAAAATGGCTGACCACTCTTTTCTTTTTCCCTTAATCATGTTGGAGTTGTTTAGTAACTTGTATTTGTGATTGTGATGCTTAAATCAAGAGATTTTGGATGATTGGAGTGATGCATTTGAGTTAGGGTTTGAATTATTACCCTCTCATACTTGTTGTATAGATGGTTTATGATGTATGTAAGCTGGTATAAGAGGTTTTGGTAGTGATTTAAGCAAGAAATGAAGAGATTTCCCTTTTAAACCCCAAATTCCAGATTTCAGGAAATCTTGTTTTCAGTTCTGCCCGTTTCTGTTTGCCTAGGATAGAGGCTGAATCAGGCTTGGCACAAAACATAAAAGTTGTAGGGAATGATGTTTTATAGTTTTTTACAAAATTTCAGCTCATTCTGATCACATTATCATGTGAAAAGACAAAAATACCGCTGACTGCCACAGGTAAAACTTTAGGGACAGTTTTGACATTTCACCAATTTTAACGCACCTGTTCACCCTGATTCATAATGAATTAGCATTTATCCAAAATATAAAAGTTGTAGTACTGTGTCTTATATTTCCAACGCCCCTGGAATCACCTCGATTGGACTTCGGTAGGCTGAGTTATTGTCATTTAAACATAGCATGGTTAACTGACCTGTTGTGCGATTCTGGTTCAATAATTTCAAATTTTGACCTAGATACACTACGAACTGGACTAGGTGGTCTTCATCAAAGTTGTAGCTCTCTGACTTAGCTTCGAAACGGTATAAATTTTACCTCAATCTGATAAGCGTAGCTTCGGTTGTGTCCGTTACGCAAAACAATGTCAAATCTGTCTTGTGCTAAACTTCATTTCCGCACATGTCCTTAGCTTGATTTTGTACTTGTATGACTTTGAGCCAATTGAACGGCTATTGAAATGAGATTATTTTGTGTGTAACTGTGGGGTTGATTAAGGAAAAGAATGAAGCCATAAATGGCTGGAAAATAAGAAAATACAAAGGGCGTGCTGCCCAAATTTACGCTCATGGGCTAGGTAGACATACTTGCAACTTGAGTAAGGGTTAAGAGCGATTACCACTTGAACCATCTAGGCTATTTGCATCTTCTTTTGTCAAGGGATATGAGCTAAAATTTTGGTGGAACTCGTACCCTTGAAAAATGAACGTAGTGACCCCTTTCAAAATACGATTTTCCGGTCTTTGACACCAAAACGCGATTTCTAGAGTCTAAATCACGTCTTGACCAAACTTAAATGAGCGAGCATGAATTTTTTGTTGGGATTTGATAAGTATTTTGAATATTACTTAAACGAGTTGCATTTACTTGATTTTCTTGAAGCGAAACTCCTATGTTTCGAACTCTACAGAATTTTACCTTCGTAAATGATATTTTATCGCAGATTTGGACTCCAACCAAGGAGTTGGACCTGAACGTGATTTTGAGAGGCACTAGACTTTTGGTGAGTGCTTCCAAATACCTGATTGAATTGGACTCTTGTTTTCAATACTTGACCAATTTGATTTAATGATATGTCATTGGTTTGATCGGGCAAGAGTGTACTTTATCGCACTTGCCCTAATATGAGATATACTTGTTTATTGTTGCAATGGATTTGATATATTTGTATATGGTGCGCACTTCCTGGAATTCCAGAAACCCTATGGTGAGTTACTCGAGTCGAGCGGGCAAGGGCTTGGTCGATTGGATAACGAACCCTGGGTCTTTTGTTTGTCGAGTGGAGTGATATCTCCTTGACTAATCGGTATACTCGAGTATTACCACCAGTGTTTATTGAGGATTTTGGGCCCAGTAAGGGGTTGAATGGTGGACGGAGAGTAGTTTAAGTGGTGCTCTACTGGATTGGTTACTTACTTGAAAGTTGACGGAGTGTCAACTATTACTTGATCAACCTCTGGTGATGCAATGGGAAGTTGGCTCCTGAGAGCCATCCGTATCCTTATACTTTGGAATGATTAGTACTTATTATGTTATTGTTTCGTTTGAAAAGAAAACTTTACACTCGCTCATTTTGAGATTGCTACTTGAAGTGTTATTGCTCACTTTTATGAACTCTTCATGCTCGTTACTTTGCTACATTGGAAACTTCTGCATATAAATAATGGTCAATTTGCTATTTGAAACCTCACTGGGCTTTTAACTCATTCTACGCCATTTGTTTTCCTTACATGGGTACGAACGAGGCGTGAGACGTGTACAGACTAGCGTGGTCTAGTTGTTTTGACTTTTGTAATTGTACTCGCACTAGTCGCTCGATTAGGGTTGAATGTACTGAGAACTTTAATCTTATGATGTATTTTGGACTGTATGGATGGTTGAAATAGAAATGGATGTATTCGTATGTTCCACACTTGGGAACTATTATTTCGTTTATTATTGAGATTGCATCTTATTTTATTTGATGTGAGTGAGTGAGTCCTGGCGAGAATTGGGCAGGCGGTCCGCTAAACCCTAGGGTACGCCCAGGGGAAGGTGGGGCCGTCACAAGTTGAGTGTGGTGGTGAGAGTGCACTTGAGGTAAAAGTTGAGGAAAGTGTCAAAGAAAGAGGGAATGAACATTTAAAGGAGTTGAGTGTGGAAAATTTCATGCACGATTCGGCCATAGTGGAAATACAAGAGAGAAAGCCGACATCTGTTGTACAATCTAAGGATGTGAGGAGAATCACTTATTATACTAACAATCTTAACCTTGCAATGTCCGGTATTTTTTGTTTTGTACAGGTTAAGCAAAGTGCAATCGCTTTGATCTTACAATGTTCCATACCAAAGTCACTTGTGCAATTCACGAGCTTCCATGGAGTTTGTCTCCCAGGAGTTAGATCAAATTGGTGCTCATTCATGGAATCTGATGATTTCAAAGCTGTTCACGTCTTTAGAGGATCAAACTATGTGCACCCTCAAGACATTGCAGCTGACCATGTGCCGCGAGTTTACTTAGGGAGCTCATACTCATCTTGCACCTAGTCCACGTGAAGCTACAACACCCATACTCATCTTGCACCTACAACACCCATGGTCACTACAACACCCATACTCATCTTGCACCTAGTCCACGTGAAGCTCCAACTTCACCAAATCAGTTTGCATACCTTGCAAGCTCATTCAGGCTTGAGGAGTTCGACTTCATGGGATCTGCACCGCATCACTTTGAGGATCCTTACCTCATGGCTACAAGTGATCAAGTTGAGCATACATTGAAACTAGTTCGTGAGATTCAAGGTTCAACAAGGGCTACTTTCCAGCTTAGCAAGTGGCTTTTGCATTGGGTGAAACTTGTGGTAATCATAACAAAATTGACTCGACGGCATGTAAACTCTTCTAGTCATCGTTCATGCTTCAATTTGTGGGCAAATTGCTTTCAAGAGGAGGGGAATGATACAAACCAAGATATGCCATCGGACAAGATGCGAGTTCCTCTAGGATCCGTGACACGTGCACGAGCTAAAAGGCTCAAAGAGTCACTTCAAGCCTTAGTTCATGCCGTTCAAGCTCAAGAGAAACCGTGCATTGAAGGAATTGACATGGAGGATCCTTGCAAGACTACCAAGATGTTGCTTACAATTGAAGATGCAAGTGATCAAGCTTCAATGGCTGATTGGGCCAAGATTATTTCGCGCATATTAAGCCTAGAGGGCCGGCAATGTGGGCCTTAGTTCCCTTAATGTTTAAGTTAGTTAGTTGGTAGTTGATTAGGTTAGATTCGGCCAAG
Source organism: Coffea eugenioides (assembly GCF_003713205.1). Lineage (NCBI taxonomy): Eukaryota > Viridiplantae > Streptophyta > Magnoliopsida > Gentianales > Rubiaceae > Coffea > Coffea eugenioides. The sequence goes on from NW_020862886.1 coordinate 42,714, forward strand.
AGAAAGAAAGGGTGCTGGCCGAATCCCTTTAGGAAGTTTCCAAGTTTTATTAGATTTAGACAAGGCTATAAATAGCCCCAAGTTGATGTCTACATTCAGTTTTTGACATTTAATAAAAGAAATTTCAGAAATTTGTCTTCTTTGAAGCAATTTCCCTTTAGCTTGTGAAAGCTAAGTTGAACACCCTAGAGTTGATCCTAGGTTGTTTCTTGACTTATCAATCAAGCACACACACTTGATTGTGGCGTCTTCTACCGTTGAATCCGTTCTTGAGTGGTCCAAGTTTGGGTTCGATTCCATCAACTTCGCAACGTGTCCTCTAAGGTCTAGGGTTTCCTTCCGCGCGTCGTCTCCTTGGTTCCCGTGGATCAAGGATCACATCAGTTGGTAATCAAAGCTAGTTAGTGGCATCACGTATATCCCTTTTTATTATTTTTTAGTCTATTTTTATCCTCCATATTCATAGCTATGTGTCAGGGTTTTGTCTTGGGTCGTTGGCAATTCTTGTGTCACGTACGAAATTCTGTTTTGTGTGTTAGTTGTTGTCCGTAATTGTTTGTCCAGATTTTTTCATTGTGCATTGTGTTTAGTTACTATAATTGGTTTTGGTTATCTGTGTTTGGTCCAGAAAAAAAAACGAAAAAAAAATTTCCAACCACTGGGGTTCTTCCTTGTTTCTTATCATGTTTTGTTCTTGTGTCTTGTACAATCTGTCCAAATGTTTAGACGCTAATTGCTACTAAATTTTACCTAGATTGTAGCGAGAAACTTGTCTTTATTGAGTCGTTCCGGTTGTGCAAGCAACCTGCAAAAGTAAAAAAAAAAAAAAAAAGTGTGTCACATAACTTGTTCTTGAGTCGTATTGCTGGAATTTTTCCTTTGGGGCTGCCGAACCTGTTTTGCTATTGAACCTTGAATTCTTGTGTTGTTTCTTGCAAAACTTGAATACCAAAAGCATATTTGGGAAGTTCTTGAGCTTCTTGATCAGATTTCTTGAAGTTCTTGAAAACAGATTTGGGAGTTCTTGGGAAAAGTCTTGGGTTTCTTGAAAACAAACTTCAACTTTTCTTGGCCAATTGTGAACTTTGATCTGACTTCAATTTATTGGGACTAAATCTGAGTTCTTGAAAAGATCTAGTAAGAGCCGCAAAAGAAAGAAACAAGAAAAGAAACGAAAGAGAGAAAAAAAGAAGAAGAAGAGAACGGCTCTGGTTTCCTACTTGAAAACCAAGTCCCAATCTTGATCTACTTCTAATCCTAAACCTTTTGGGATTGAAGTCAGCCAAGAAGAGCAAGAAACCGACCCCAATTCTTCCTAAAACACCTTAATCCCTCCCACATCAGATCTAAACAACCTTTTGATGAGCAATCCTAGGGGAAGACCTTCCTAGAACCTCCCAACTTTGTTATATCAGAGTTGGACCTTTTCTCCCAATGGAAATTGAACTCGATTGTTCTCATGAACTCAAGACCTCTGACACATGAAGGTAATCAACAACCTTAAGCAAATAAAGATGGATGAAGAGACACCACGATTAGGGAACAAACTAATCGATAAAGTCTGATTTGAATCCTAAGTTATGAACTCAAGAATTCAAGAGTAAGTTCGATTAAGAACTTGAAGGAAAATTCCTCACGATTTCTAGTTGTAATATTCCATCCCTTATTTTGAAAGACAAGAAGCCTTTATATAGGCGTGTAAAAGACCTAAACTAAGCTGCCAACAAAAACCTAATCCGACTTGGAATTTCCCTTGCTAAACTCGGCCCAAGCCCAAGTGCAACTAGGAAAACCCTAATCAACTTAATATGAACAAATAACGTTGGTGCTTGACTAAAGCAAGCTTTTGACTAACTAGCTAAGCTACTTTAAGGACTAAAACTAGGGGACAACATGTCCTTTGTGCGATTACTAAACTAGGCAACTTTAAAACAACTACTAACTAAGCTAACAAGTATGAGATCATTCTTTCACTTCAAACGTACAAAGTGAACAAGGTAACTTCATGGTCCACCAAATCTTCAAACTTAGCTTGCTCCTTGCTTGTATGGTGAATGATCAAGGCTTGTAAAGCTTCATTCACCCTCTTGGATCTTGATCTTGTCATTGGACCACCAATGTTGACCAAAGGATCCTTGACCCAAGGTTGAAGTTGTTGCGCACCCATATCCGCATCATTCCCTCTCTCCTCGAATCTTCCAAGTCTCCTCTTGAAAGCGATGTGTCCACAAATCAACGGTGCGCTTAAAGGACAGCAATGTTGGAAATAGATGAGTGACTACGAGCCATGTTGCATGTCGTTTGGTCAACTTCGGGATGCTCTCAAACAAGGACATGCGCCAAGGTAGGAAAGAGCTTGTGTAAGGCGTGTTAAAATCCCAAGTGGCAATCCAAAACTCTCCAATTAGCCTTTGGTCATGGATCTTCACATTGACACCTTGATTGTGCAAAGGTGTAAAATCCAGCACTAGTTGACATTGATTTGAATCATCTTGCATGGATAAATGGGAGCAACTTGTTGCATGGATGAGGCACTAAACAACTCATGGAGGATAGCTTTGGGATCTTGCGTGACACACAATTTCTCATCTTCCAACATATAAGGTAGCAAACAATTGAATTCCACTTCGTGAGAGTTACACAAACTAGCACAAGTTGAAGTTTACAAATTGACCACTTGGCCACTAGCTTTTGGATGTGTGAATAAGCATGAAAGATCACCACCTTTAGTTGGAATAAGCACAAAATCAGGTTGTAAGTCTTTAATCAAAACTGGAAAATTTTGGACAGCTTTACAACCTACAAAAACAAAATAACCTTCAACTTGAAACAAATTTGAAATTGGGTAAAGAAGTAATGGTACATCATCAACTAAATGGTAAGAAGGTATAGAACAAGTTTTAAGTGTGAAAACTCCCTTTGCCACTTCATTATTCCTTCCACCAATTCATTCAACTTGAGAAGGCATTGCTAGCCTTTTACACTTTCCTTCAAAATCTGTATAAGAAATATGAGTGTTAGGATGGAAATTATACTCAAAAGAAGGTAAAGATGATGAATGAACCATAGGTAGCAAATGAGAGTCAAAATTTGGAATTCTCCCTTCATGGTGGGTTTGACTTGATTCCCCTTTGGTATGGACAGATTGGAATTGAAATTGTTCCATGAGATGATTCCAAATAGATTCAATTCCTAAAAGACAAACTCCATTGAAGTAGTGAATTGTACAAGTGACTTTGGAATGGAGCATGGCATGACTAACTTCACTTGACTTTGCTTAACCTGCACAAATGAAGAAACACTAAATAAAGCAAAGGTAAGTTCGTTAGAAAAACAATAAGCCCGCACATTTTTGCTCAAAATTGGCTCACTTTCTCTTTTTTCTTCCTTTTTACCACTCATCTCATCAGATTTTTCCATCTCTTTATCTAGCTTAACGCCCTCGATTGTTTTCTCATTATCAACCTCCTTAACAAATGGTTCAATAGGATGAGATACTCCTTTGCTGGGAATAGGGTCAGCTACCTCCTTCTTAGAAAACTCATTTTAATAGCATCCATTTGACTCCATTTGTTTTTGGTGTAGAAGACGTTGATATGTCTCCCAAAATAACTCCTCATGAGGTGGTTCAACTCTTGGTTTAGGCTTAGAAAATATTGAATGAACCTTCTTATCACCTCTTGTATAAACCGGCTTTAAACAGGAAGATTGCATGGAACCCTTCCTCTTGAGAGATTCGTTCTCCCGCTTGGGTTTATGTTTGTGTTCCCTAGCTCCCCTTTGGCTTTTCCTTGATTGAAATGAGGTGTTAGAATGATATCCCTCATCATCCGCATCATGATCAGCACTCTGAACACTCGCAACCCTATTGTGTGTATCTCCGATACCTCGCATCTCAATGGCAACCAACCTGTCGAATAATTGTGTCATCACAACTTCATGTCTCTCCGCTTGTTTTCGAAGAGCTTGGAGCACCAGTTTGAGTGACATGTCGGTCTCAGACGGCTCGGGTATGTTCCCCTCTTGAGACATATTGTCAAACCTGCAAAACAAGTGTATCCTAGTCTACCTTGCTAAGCACTCGTGTATCTATGACAGCCCCACCTCCCCCTAAGGCGAACCAAAGGGGTCAGCGGATCGCCTACCCAGCTCTCGCCGGGACTCAGTCGTTCACTTCAATCCTCAATCGAAAGCAGAAAAACCAAGAATAAACATAACAATGATCCAAAACTTAAAGCACAACTTATATACATTGCTATCTCAAAAGGGAGTACAACCATCGAATATACAAAGGTTCTCAATTCACCATACATCCAGTGTAACATCCCGAATATTAGGAGGTTGTTTGTGAAGAAAATATTAAAGTGTATTTCTTTGGGTTGATTTAAAACCTTATTTTGGTTTAAAAGACTAGAAACCCTAATATTGTAGCCAAAAACCCTAGTTTACTTGTGACTAACCGGTTTTCCGAAATCTCTCATATTTTAATTGAAACCCTAATTTTAATTACTGGAATTGGAAAATTCCTCACGTTTTCTTAAAAATTTCTTTTTATTTGAAGATTATCATTTATTAAAGCCCTACTATCCAATTATCCCATGATAAGTGTAAATAAACCTAGAAAATAAGGTTTTACGCTTTGGTTTCAAGTTTGGAGTAAAATTAGGGTTTTCGCGATTTTTCGCCGGATGAATTTTCGGTACAGAGTAAGGATTAAATTTGGAGATTAAAAGTGACTTTTAAGTGAAAAATAATATGTGAGTAGTAGCAGTAAAATAAGGTTAGTGAATGGGAAGTAAAAACCCTAGAACGTGAGTTTTTAAGAAAAACGGCGCGAACCGGCGGGTCCCGCGCACTACCGTTTGAACGCACCACTGGACCACCACTTTCTTGCACCACAAGCTTATTGATATTTGAGCCAAAATATCTTCTTATATTACAGCTAAGGGGACCGAAATTTGTGGCTTATAAGCAAGGGGAAGAAAGAGAAAAAATTAGTGGCTAAGAATTGTCCAAGTGTTAGCCAAATTGTGGTCTTAATTAACTCTAACCTTCTTACTCCTTATAATACAAAAATCAGCTTCATTTCTCTTCATTTTCTGCTGCTAAGAGCCGAGAGAGAGAGAGAGTAAGAACAAGAGAGGAAAAACAAAACTCTTCTCCATTTCTTCTTCAATCCACCAACAAAGTGAGAAATCAAACAAAAGAAACCGATTAATCTTGTCTTTGAGTGGTTAGTTAGTGTTTGGTGGTGAAAGTTTGGAAAAGGAAAGCTTGGGGCTGCTTTTAGAGACTTCTAACCAAGGTAAGAGAACTCATCTCTCTAAGTTTTGCTTTTGATTTTGTTAAATTAAGTTAGTAGTTTGATTATAGTGGTGGAATCATGGATGATTAGCATGATTTAGAGGTTTTCCCCAATTTATTTGATGAACTAGGGGTTCTGATTTTCTGCTCAATGTGATGTATGATGTGTAAATGTTGCAATTAAGGTTATATAAGGTTGTTTAGTGGTGATTAGAACCAGAAATTTAAGGAAATTACACTTAGAGCTAAAAATTCCAGATTTCTGGAAAATTTCCCAAGCATTCTGTCCGAAATTGTACCTATATGTTAGAGGCCGAATTGGCCTTTGGTCAAAGAAGGAAAGTTGTAGAGAATGGCATTTTATAGGTGCCTGTAAAATTTCAGCTCAATCGGAGCAACGGAGGTCGTGAAAAGTCCAAAATACCCTTGCTGTTTTAAGAATTTCCCAGCAGTCCGTTTCTTCAGTTCAGTCCAGTTTATCACGA